>NC_135871.1:20756102-21053602 GCF_031162955.1 Sander vitreus | reverse complement strand
TGGATAAGGGATCGGCACCCATAGTATAGATAGATAGATAAATAAATAAATAAACAATACACATTATGTCAATATAACCTTTGGTCATGACATCTGATCTTTACTTTTCATTTTTTCGTCCAGATGGTCTGGTGGTTGAGCCTGACCTGTCTACAGTGTTCTGCCCAGACCACAAGGCAGCTATGGTTCTGTTCCTGGACCGGGTTTATGGCTTTGAGAACCAACATTTTCTTCTCCACCTACTAGAAGTTGGCTTTCTGCCTGACCTTCAGGCAGCTGTCTCTCTTGACACTGTAAGACTTGATTGTCTCAATATGTGTACAAATAAATTGTGCAATTCACTAAGTTAATGAATTTGTGTTTTGTATGCATCCCTCCTGATAAAAGTAGATTTATTAGCTTTTATCATAACATATCTTAATATTCACTCTAAGGAAACATTGTTTGCATTCTTGAGCATGGTCCCTGGTTTCTTCTTTCTGCTTCCTCACTCCATTTGCCAGTTAAGTTCCACTAAGTTAATTGCATCCTGTAAGTGTTAACCTCTCTTTTTCATTGCAGGCTGACTTAGGATCCACTGATATGGCCCTGGCCCTCAACAGATACTTGTGTACATCTGTTCTCCCCCTGCTCACCAAATGTTCAGCTCTCTTCTGTGCTTTAGAAGACCATGCTTTGCTGGTGGATTCTCTCATTCAGGCAATCTACAGCCTCTCCAGGGCTCTTAGCTTGACCAAAGCTCAGAGAGACACTATTGAAGATTGTTTGTTGGCTGTGTGCAGGTAGTGCTTTTACTTGGTATGATAAAGCAACCTACAGATTTAGGGTTCTGTCTCCATTTGGCTATTATTGCAAAATGTTATTGCTGTTGTCTTCAGATAGGATATAGATTTGTTCAGCAAGTCACTGATTACATATTTTATGGTACAATGTTATTTTTGGAAGCTGCATCTTCTGTGGTCTTCCATTTTAAATTCCTGAATTACTATTAATAATTTTAAAAAACGGCAACACGTTTTTGTTAACTGACACAGACTCTTAATCCCGCTCCTATTTAATGAATCACTATAAAGCCGGGTTTTGCCTGGTTTAGATTTGAAGTTGATTTGAAGTGTGTGTGTGTGTCTCTCTCTCTCTCTCTGTTGGTGTATGTATGTATGTGTATGTATCTGCTCATGTGAACAATTCTGCACTCATTTGTGTCCTCAGTAAACTCCAACCATCCAAGATGCAGCCTCTTCTTCGACGTCTGGCTTTCGATGTTCCCCATCTCACAGACTATAGCAAGATGCCACTAAAGGTGGATAAACACATTTCCGTTTACTACATTATATGTGAAAATGTATTAGTACACCAAGTTAAAATTATACATTTTATTGACTTTGGTCAATACTTTCAACTACCAGCTCTTGATCAGTCACTACGAGCAGAGGTGGAAGTACTACTCGCTAGCTGAAGGGCAGGGTGACCAGGGTTTGGCCTCTGAAGAGGAGCTCCACCTCTCTAGAAAGTTGTTCTGGGGTGTCTTTAAGGCCTTGCCAAAGAAGGTAAACCATATTGAATACCTGTTTCAATCTCAAGATCCCATTACAATTATTTAGAATTAGAATAATATTTTCATGGAGCACCAAAAAAGTTCTCAGAAAATGAATAAATGTTTAATTTTTTGACAGTGTTATCCTACCATTGATTTATAACCTTCTCTTTTTATCCTCAAGTGTACAGTATTTCAGGAAAGATGGCAAAATCCGTATTTGATTTTCTTATTTAGTGAACTTCTAGAAGAACATGAGTGAAGGAAGATATAACACACTTCAGATTAAGAGTACGTTTTTCATATCCTGGTATGAAACCTCTCACCTCTAAATAGAGTTGTTGGAAATGTTGGAAACATAAGCAATAACTCAATCTTTTCTCAGTAGACTCGATGCATGTACCAGCATATTTCTGGCAGATACTTACCTGACAGATTGAGATCATGAAACATCAAATAACTAAGTTAATTTGATCATTCCAGTCCCACTTGTGACCCACGTCAAACCTCAACCAAACCAAGTCAACATTGCAGAGAAGAATCTCTTCAGAGAAAAGTTATAGTGTGTATATGTAGTGTAGCTTAGGCGTATAGTTTATATAAATTTCCAGATTTATTGTACTATGCTTACTATGCTTATAGATGCTTGTAGATTGGCTACAACTGAAAAAGAAAGTGGAGACTTATTTGAATAAGTAATTCGTAAGAATAACTGGTTATGTGAACTAAATTTCATAGCAGTTGACTAGTGTTATGGGATTCAGTATATGTTATATCAGTTTGTTACTGTTTGTATTATACACTGTGTTTACAACCACTTAATCAAGCCTGTCATTGTTGGCTTCCTGTAGTAACTACATTTCTTGAATGTCATGTAAACGAGTAAATTCTCATTATTGGGATAAGGGATTCACAGCTAGATTTCAGTTGGAGAAACAGGATTTTTCTTTTTACCACTTTACTGGGTTTCTAACAGGGTTTTTTAAATTATTGCTACAACAGAGATAGGTCTTTGTATCCGAAATAATTAAATCCAACATGTTATTAAATTGGAATTAAATAGGCTGATATCCTCACCTAAATAGTGTTTTGTTTTCTCAGGGTCACACATAATTACTGTTGCAAAAACCAGGCTTAACCAATATCATCCAGTTGTAGCATTCTGCAATTGGATGTCAGCTTTGCAATATGCCAGATTTGGTTCGAATGATAATTCAAATTATCATGTCCCATGCTGTCTGTTTTTCTTCTTTCCTTCTTCTCACACCATGTTTCCTTCCATTCCCCCTTCCATTTCCAACTCTACAGCCCTATGAGCCTCAGTTATTTAGGCTGTGTGTCCAGTGCCTGGCTGCAGTGGCCAAGGCCCTGCCTCCTGACCACATGGACTCAAGCGGTGTGTCCCATACTCAGAGAAAAGAATCGATGGACACAGAAGGACACTTTGACCCCATGCCTGTAGATACCTCCAAGTAAGAGACTGACCAGGGAATGCAGGGATATTTGTTGATTATGGATAAAGAATAGCACATGTTGATTCTGGACGACCTGTTCTGCTCCAGGAAAAGTGTAAGCTATAATGTGGTAGGCAGAATTAACTTTGGTAAAATAAAATGGTCATATTCAAAGAGGTGTGAAAATAAAAACGTATGTTCTTCTTGATTAATCTTTCAATTAATAATGCGCAGTTGGCCTGGCTTTGAGTCTGATCCGTGGCCCTTTGCTGCAATTCATCACTTCTCTTTCTCTCCTCACCTTTCTGTCATTGCTGCTCTATCATAAAGACAGTAAAAGCCCTAAAATAAAAATTATGCTCGGTTGGATCCAAATGTGTTACTGCGCGATAAAGCTTTATGATGTGTTATTTCTTTCCCTGCACTAGCGTGTCAGTGCCAGAGAGACTGGAGTTTGTAGTGAACAAGTATGCAGAGCATACTCACGAGAAGTGGTCACTGGACAAGGTAATATAACAATAATTATTCCTCAAATCTGAATGGCCTGTAGAAGTTGACAGAGTAGAGTTGATTTATGATATCCTGATCAGGACTGAACCACTTAAGAACACATTTACACATTTACTGCTTGACAGTGTCAAAACATTGTCTGTGTTTTGGTTGGTCGAGCTAATATATTAATCTCTGTGTATTTTAATGTGTGATTTTCACTGAATATGTTTGTTATCTCTGTCAGTTTGCCAATGGCTGGGTTCATGGGGAGCAGCTATGTGAGAACACCAAGGTTCACCCTCTCCTCAAGCCATACAGGGCTCTGGCTGAGAAGGTGGAGTGAGAAGTCAATCATTTTTTTTTTAAAAAGCAGTGAACTGAGAAATTCCAGATGCACTTGCATACCAAATGTAGTGTATGTGATATAAAAGATTAAAATGCCTCGGTTCTTGGTCTTTTGTCTATGGAGTGGACAACAGACATCTTTTTAAGTTTAAATTTCAAAATAGTTTGAGTATGTTTTGCTCTGCTGCTGTCCTTCGGTGACCTACTAAATTCAGTTTTATATAAGGGTTTATCTATATTTCGGAGTTTTTCAGGAGAAGGAGGCATACCGCTTGGCCATTAAAGAAACCATAAAGAGTATGCTGGCCTTTGGATGGACCATAGAGAGAACCAAAGAAGGAGACGCATTTGGCACGCATACCTTTACGCGCCGAGTATCTCAGTCTGGACAGGTATATGTACTCCATAGGCCACATTCACTTAGCCTCTGGGCGCCAAACGTGTCTGTTCTAGTAAAAGTTATCTCATTCACAAATAAACTTCTCCCTACTGGATTTTACAAATTTTGTTGTTGTAGTTAGCCATTTGGATTTTAGCTTTTTCTAAATGAGTAATTTTCTATTTGTCTGTCGTAGCTGTCTTTTGAAGGAGCATCAACCTTTAGCCCCAAACCTATGGACATGAGCAGCATCACCTTATCATGGGACCAGTATGTAAGTATTTCATTGTTTATTTCTGCTTTATACACCATTAAAGTTGGTAAAACTTTAGTTCGACTTTAATCCTGGCACACAATCTGCAGAGGTGGTAACGCTGGTCTCTTACCAATGTCAGTGTAATATAGCAAATACATTTAAATAATCCAAACAATATCTTGCATGTAAACAGGGCTATAATTATGAGTTGTCAGATGTCATGTACGTGGCTTAGGTTAATGCAGTTGCAGTCTAACTGTACTGACGTCATTTTCTTTTGAAACAACAGTCATGCTGCCTCTCTCAGCTAACCACGCCCTCTTCTCTAAAGACACTAGACTGATATCATAACATGTGTTTGTTTTTTTTTCTTTTACTATATAGGCTATGGCTGAACAGTTGGCTAAAAACTACCACAATGCCTGGGCTAAGAGGAAGAAATTAGAACTTGAGAGTAAAGGTACCATACCATGGTGTCAACAAACTTTATATTTCTTCAAGTCCTGTTCTCTCAGGGAGCACCGAACAGTTACCAAAATTGCAATGTATTCAACCCATATCTGTTCTCAGGAGGGGGTGGCCATTCAATGTGTGTACCCTATGATACCCTGACTGCCAAGGAAAAGACCAAATTCAGAGAGAGAGCCCAGGATGTCCTCAAATTCCTTCAGCTCAATGGCTACACTGTGTGGAGGTGAGTACAGAATGAGCCTGTAATCGCAAAAGGGCAATGTGATACAGTATTTATCAGGTGGGTAGCAAATTAGGTGTTCCATTTTCATTTCACAGTGGTGTTCAGGTAATTCCGGAAATAAAATACATAGTCCAGATAATACAGTAATTAAGGTTAGCGCTCGCTGTCTTTTCAAGCAGTCGTGTGTCATTATCCTGGTTTGATTTCACTTCCTCTACAGGGATCGGAAGACAGTGGAGATGGACTTTCCAGCCATAGCCAACTGCTTTGGCTACACTCTCCTTCAGCGGCTGCTGTCTCACACCGAGGATGCCCAAGAACACATGTTGGAGCTGGGTAACACGATAGTGTTCATAATTGTTAAGGCCAAAAAACAAAAAATAATATAATAAAACACATGAAAGAACGTTCACATTATACATCCCAACGGTATGAGTACCTTATGTAGCTGACACTATAAGGTTTTGACT
This sequence comes from Sander vitreus, assembly GCF_031162955.1. NCBI lineage: Eukaryota > Metazoa > Chordata > Actinopteri > Perciformes > Percidae > Sander > Sander vitreus. The sequence goes on along the minus strand of NC_135871.1, from coordinate 21,047,978 downwards.
TGAATCTTCACATTTTATCAATAATGAGCAATGGTCTCTTGAGTCTACAGTACATTCAGCAAGTCTGCCTCAGGGTAGTTTTGATTTGAACCATCAAAAAATCGCTCACAGCAGGCCTGGATATGTGAACTTGTGTCAAAATTATGTAGACACACTTTTATTATTTATATTGTTCTATTTTGTCTAGAGTATTATGGTAAGTCTTTAATTGTCTTTGATGTAGTATTTCATTGTGTTTTCCTTTCCAGAGGTGATGCAGGCCAGAGGACAGATCTCTAAAGGAGCTCCACACCAGACACCAATTAATTTTTTTTCTAAGGTTTGCTTGAGATCAAATATATATCTAAACACAGTCGAAATCTTCTGTCTGATATGGAATCTCTAACATTTAGCCCTCTTCCAATTACATTTTTTCAATGCCATTTTCTTTCCTCTCCTCAGCCTTTTTCTTATTTCATTTACGCCATATAAGTAGTTTTGTTAGGTGGTTGCCATGGGCAACCCCTCTAAGTAAAACCCTTTGTGGCTGTGTAATTTATTTAACCATTTTGGAAATCCATGTGGGTGTGTCGATTGCCATCAGGACATTGATTAAAGCTTCCCACACAGTTCTGCCTCTATGAAAGCAGCGAATGAAAAGGGTTTATTTTTCATTGATGGAAACCACTGAGTCAGACCCAGTCAGCCAATACCATGAACAGTCAGGCCTCAGATCTCTACACCCTACACTCCCATCCAACCACACACTCGCACAACCACAGCTCTGTCTGACTGTCCATCTGTCTGTCTGTGTGATTTGATAGTGCTTCATAAGAAGAGCTCATAAAGTGCAACATTTTTTATTTCTCTCAGCGAGTGTGATGTTGCCTTAATGAAGCACTGGAACAAGTAGGGGCAGAATGTAAGTGATGTCAAACTGCTTTAAAATGTTGCGCCCATTGGCTATTACTCCACAGGTTATCCTTCCTCTTTTGGAACAATATGTGAAGAGCCACGGCCTGTATTTCCTGTCCACTTCTCTGTGCTCAAGTGGTAGAAGCCATGCGTCAAAAAAAGAAAAGGAGATGATTGCAAGGTATGTAACCTGCAACAATACAAACAGTATGCTGATTACACTAGCTGTATTTTACAATGTTCTTACGCTCTTGCACATTGTATTGTATCGGGACAGTAATGTTTTGCATAATTTAAGTTTTATTTCATGGAAGTTTTTTTCCTGATTGTTTCTCATAATTACTTTTTCCACCCATCCTCATTACTGCACTTCTTTTCTCCTCACATCCAGCCTCTTTTGTAAGCTTGCAGCTCTAGTAAGACACAGGATCTCACTCTTTGGTAAGGATGGTGTGGAAAGAAAGCTTATTCAGACATCAATTTGTCCCTTGTTCTCTTGTTAGTTGATTTCTTGGTTTGCTCTTTAAGATGTAATTGTCTGAAATTCATTTAAGTCCTTGTGTGTTTATGCATGTTGTGTAGGTGCATATCTTTTTGTCTGTTTGTGCTGACATTTTGGATTAATTGTGTGTGCATGTGTTTTTCCAGGAAACGATGCCTCATCAGTTGCAAGTTGCCTCCATGTTTTGGCTCAGGCTCTGGATGCCAGGTAGCTAGATGGCACTACTGTCACACTGTGCCTGAGTCAATCTTGTTGCTCTGCCTGCGGTATAATCAGTGTCACCCCACCATGTCTGAGGATGAGATGACTGGTGTAATTGAGCCACTGATACACTGATGCTATCTAATTGTGGTTGATATCACTTTTACTCCCTGAGGACAATGCTTCTGAAGCATGACGCTAGAAGTAGGCTCTGCAGAGATTGTTCTCATTTGGACTTGTCTAATTTAGAACACTTAACTGGTTTTATTATAGCTTTCCAAAAGAGACACTGCATGATACCTTTAATTTTCTGCACTTTTCATATACCATTGTTCCTTATAAATTGTCTATTTTTGTTGAAAACTAATACATTTTTATTACACGTGCATTTTTGCTAGTCACAAAAACAAGTAACTGCCATTTTGTCATCCTTTGGCCTTAGGGTATTGATGAAGTCAGCCCCAGAGTCTATCCAAGCATCTCTGCATTCATTCTTTGAGGCAGCTGCAGCTGATCTGGAGATGACTGTGGAAAACCTTTCTGTGACCATGGTCTGTTTGCCTCAGAGTAGGAGTCAACAGGCTAGAGGAGTGGCCAAGGTTATCAGCTTCACAACCTCCATTCTCCTCCCCACCCTCACATCCCTCTTCCAGCATCTTGGCAACCAAAACTATGGAGTGGACCTCCTGGGTAAGGAGGACCTTGATGTAGACCACTGTTAAGGAATAATGTCTCAAATTATTGTGCGCTGCATTTTACATCCTAAAATCCACAATTGTAAATATAGCCTGTTAACATATTTTCCTGAACATGTTTTCCTGTACCATCACAATAATACACATACAACCTCCACCACATGTGTTTTCAGTATTCCCATTTGTTTTCCACCGTATGCTATTGAGCTGGATGAACAGCTGGCTTCCACACCCACTCCCCCTGAAATTACTCAGGGACACCCTCCCCTCAGCTTCCTACCTTCCACATCTTTGAAATCAGCTCTCATTAAGTGCTTCAGTCATGGCCACAGAGCAGCAGGAGCATATTGTCTTCCTGACTAATATCCTGACCTTCCAGGAATAATTCATTACCCGAATCAGCAGCCATTCAGCTAGTCTATCTCTCTGTGAATGCATGCTATCATCTTTCCTACTCTGTCCTCGCTGTTTCTGAAACAAACCCAACAAGGCTCTTGTCTTTCCAGTGGGGAATATCCAGGTGTCCTGTTACAGGATCCTCAACAGCCTCTACTCTCTTGGCACCAGTAGCAGCATCTACATGGAGGGGTACCACATATATTGCTATGTGACCGATTTCACAATTTGTGCTAATAACAATCTGTCTTCTTCTTTTAATCATGTTTTTTTTCTCCATTTAATGTCTATACTTATATGCTTTCGGTAAAAAAAAGAAGGCACTAATTAAATGTTACATTAACAGTTTTTGTGTATACTGTACATACAATAATTAATTATAGAAATCACAGAAATGCTGAAATACATGAATAGTCCACCCTCATCGATTACGTATTATTGTGGGCCTAACAAGTACGTATTAAGTACTTATTAAATGTATAAAAGTCAAGGTAAGGTAAGAAGATTTTTCAACCTGAGATTTGTAGCTGGCAAGTAAACTTACATTAACAATCCTACCCCATAGAGTTTGATAAGATTTGAACATAAGTCAGCCCATGCCTACATCCTAACACAGCATTCCCATACAGGCAGAGGCCAGCAGCAGGTGCCTGTCTGGCAGCCCTGACTGGGACTTTTCCTGTATGCTTCCTGGAGCCATCCCTAAACCAAAACAACCCTTACTCCATTTACAACACCATGAGTGCTTCTGAGAGAGAAGGTAATAAACAAACACACTGATAGATTATTTTATAAGTGTTGTCTGTTTAATCTTCGCCTCCTTGAATAGCTCTCACCCCCGCATCTTAACCCCCATGTTTTCTCAGCCTTATTTTCCATTTCTGTTACTGTTAGACCTGGGTCTGTCAAATCAGGTAGAGGACATGTGTCCCCTCCTGCCCTCTCTGGAACAGGCTCTGGGGGAAGTGGAGGAGTTGGCAGGTGCTGGTGCAGGAGCTCGCCAGTCCCACTACATCCATGTCACGGAGGTCACTTTGCCTATGCTGTGCAGCTACATGTCCCGTTGGTGGTATTGGGGCCCTGAGGTCCAGCCAGACAACCAAATCTGCACTGCTGTCATTCCTCAACATGCAAGTGATCTTCTTGGCCACATGCTCCGTATCATCCACAACCATGTGGGAGCTAGCCAGGGTGACTGGATGAAACAGCTAGCAGGTATTGTGGTCATGTACAATACTGTGATTGTTGTGTGGATTCCTTATTCCACATCAGTTATGGATTTAATTTTTTCCAATATTAACCGTTGTCATATCTTTCAGTTTATTCTCAGCCAATTATATGCAAAGCTCACACTGAGCTGTTAAAGAGCCACTTCCTGCCACTGATGGAGAAGGTGAGGAAGAGGGCTGAATGTGTGCTGCTAGAGGAAGAGCAGATGAAAGCAGAAGGGTGTGATACCTCCGAAGCAGAGTTGCAGATACAGGAGAAGTTCACTGTACTTGTGCGCGACCTCTATGCCTTCTATCCCCTCCTCATTCCATTTGTGGATTCTAATCGGTAAGGCACGCTGCCAAGGAGCTTAGATGTGGAGAAGCAAGCTTGTTTTTCTGAGGCCAAAAGCTCCAGAAGTAGTTTGAAATGTTCGTAGAGTCAATGGAAAATGGCTATTTTATAGTGACATTAACCCACCAGTAATGAGCATCTTTCCTCTAAAGTTCTTCAGAAACCTTTTGAAGACCATATTTTCCATTAAACAATGGAAAATACAAATACAACTTTTTTTATAGATACAAAGAGAGTGGTTATTTAATTTTATTATTTTAGTTATATGATAAGCTTTACAGGAATACATTCTGCAATAATACTGTGATATGTTTTGGTTTCTCTTGTCCCAGAGCCAGCTGGCTAAAAGAGTCGAACCCTGACGCTGAGCAGCTGTTCAGCATGGTGGCAGAGGTCTTTATATTCTGGGCCAAATCTCATGTGAGGATGACACCTAGTGTTTTTTATTTTTTTATTCCTTGTGTCAATGCTATCCAAGTGAATATTGTACCCTATAAGCCATGTAACTTTTATTCACAATTGTTTGCTACAACAGAATTTCAAATGGGAGGAACAGAACTTTGTGGTCCAAAATGAAATCAACAATTTGGCTTTCTTGGTCAACAATGACAAAATGTCCAAGGTCAGCCATATTTATAAAGAACTGCATCTCTTTAAATCATAGACACTACTAGTAGTTGTATGGTAATCACAAAAGTAGGCACCTGCCAGGTAAGTCTCTAAGTTAAGTTATCTTCATGGCTTTTTAATTCTCAGTTCGACCATGAACAGAGGAGGATGAAGAGGAAGGGGGATCGTTATTCCACACACACCTCTCTCATTGTGGCTTCCATGAAGAGACTGCTTCCTGTGGGACTCAGTGTTTGTTTTCCAAGCGACCACAGCCTTATCATGATGGCTAAGAGCGGCTTTACTCAGGTTAGTTGTACCAGCATTAATGTAGTCCTCATGATGATAAAAATCCTTTTATGTAAATCACAGTATTTATATGAAAATCTGCATTGTAGTATGATCAGGTGAAGGTGAATGTCTTACAGTATCTCTGTGGTGTGCGTATATATATATTTAATGTTGGCCATTGTTTGCTTTTCACAGAAGAACACTGAAGATGAGATTCGAGAGCAGGTTTTTAATTGCCTTATACATCTTCAGAGTCAGGTAACGATTTTTATTTTTGTGTTCTAAACATTTATACAGTATTTGACTTAGTATGTTAATTTCATAAAAAGTATTAGTTGTATTACAAAACATTTGAAGGTTTTTATTTATTTGGGTTTTCACAAAAATTCACAAAAATAGACAAGAGTCTTATAATACAAAAAGAATACAAGAAAAAGAAAATCCTAAAAGATAGATATTCCTATATTACTCTATAGTTGGGGCTGAAATGAAGTGCCATTGCATTCTGCATATTCATTGCCATGCCTGAGTACATGTGCCTTTTAATTTGTGGAAGGCAGCAAGTGTGTGGTAAATTAAATTGAAGAATGCTCTCGTAGCCTGCAAAATCATAAACTGTATTTTAATAATCTCAGTCAGTTACACATTGTTTACCAGACACACCAATGTGACATAATCACAATACTGTTCAGAATATGCATGCAATATCTGTTTATTCATAAGTCAGTGATGAAAAAAGCACAAATTTGGCTTTGTCATTAGCATAAACAAACATTTGATTTATTTTTTCACAGCCCATGATCCATCCTTTGCTGGTTGTATGGACATTTGTCAGTGTTGTTGTTAATTAATTGAAATTAAAGGCAATAGGGAAAGCAAGATTCAGAACAGCATCTTGATCCCTTAATTTGTATTAGCCTTTCCATTTCAAACCAAGCTCCTTCATTCATTCATGTGTTTTGCCCTGTTAAAGGTGCATGGTCTCCAGCAGTCTTTGTAAACATATATTTAACTGAATGGTTGAAATACAAAAGAAAGAAAGAGGATAAAAGAAATAAATGTGGCATTCTTTTTTCCCTTTACAGGTGTCAAACTGTTTGAGGCAGGACAGCCTTTATGCCAAACACCCAAGCCAGCAATGGGCCATTCCTGACGCAAAAAGGACTGTAGACAGGATTCTGGACATAGCTCGAGTCCTTTATTACCTGGACCAGGTGAGCTTTTAAAGCAACATGAAAACATTGCCAGTAATGCATCTGTTGAAAATGTTTACTGGTACTCCTGTTGGCTCTAAAGTGAAAAGAAAAGTGACTTTTAAGGTGATGGATCTCTTTTTTTATCAGAAGACTTGTTGACATGTCACTGTAGGAAAAATGCAGGTGCAAATGATAAAATAAATGATGGCTGAATATAATTTAGCTGCTTCAGTTTCAGGGTCCTGGTATTGTGCATGTTGGTTCACTGTCACACTGTCAAGAACTAGAATTAAGAGCCATCTATATGCCTTGTCCTCACTTGGCCGTTGATTAAGTCTTAGACATTTTGTGATGTATGTATAGGCTGTACTTTTATCCATTCTATAAACAACCCTGATGAAGACTGTGAGTCGTCCTCTTCTTTCTGTAAATAAGGTGACTTGTCGTCATTGAGTGTGACCCAACTCTGTCATCATTAGGGTCAGAGTAGAGAAATTGTAGAGAGTGTTAGTAGAGTGTTTTTGTGTTTTTCCTGAGGCCTGAGGAAGATGTAGAGGTCCCTCTTCTGTGTTCTTATCCCAAACACTAATTTAGTTGGAATATATTACATTCAAGAAAGTAATGCCTGCAGTGCAGCAAGACAAATGCACGAAGGTGAACCTTGCCAAAAGCTACCATTGAAACCCCTTAGGTCATTGCAGGTTCATGTGTTGTGCACTACCTTGTTAACATTACCTATGTAACATATTTGACTTTGGTTTTGGGTTCAGGTGGAACACCCACGGAGAAGTAAAAAACCTGCATGGCACAAGGTCTTATCCAAGCAGAGGAAACGAGCGGTGGTGGCCTGCCTAAGGATGGCTCCGCTCTACAACTTACCCAGGTACAAAAATATCTATGACTACATTAGCATTAGCATATGAAAGCCCTATGGCCGTGTGTTGTTTGTATTTGATATATGAATAGTATTTGATTGTCTGTGTCTTGAAAATTATAGCTCCACTCTCTAGTGGACGTAATCATCACCTCGGATAGGTATAAGAGGCTTTGATGAATTGTTAATAATGGGTCTAATCACAGCTATTTTATAGTCATATGCTGCCTCTTTTTTATTTCTTATTTGCATGTGTGTATGCAAATGGTAATCTCTTGTTGTCTCTTTACCCTTTCCTCTTCCTCCCCAGGCACAGAGCTGTCAACCTGTTCCTCCAAGGCTACAATAAATCCTGGATATCAGCTGAGGACCACAGCTTTGAGGAGAAGCTTGTGGAGGATTTGGCTGTGAGTGGAAAAGCAAGCCATTTTTAGTAGAATAAAAACAATTCTGTAACAAATACTTATTTTCCGTAACAATCAAGTATCAAAAACTGAGGAGGACACGCTGTTCTGATGCTGTCCTCCTCTCCTACTCTTTCTTCAATGCCTAACAGATCTATCTCTTTCTCTCCCTGTCTTTCTGCTTGAGCAGTACTGGTTGAAGCCTGAAAATATTGTAAACAAATTAATAACATAACTAATTACACTGGTCAGACTGTTCAGCTCTGTTTCAGACTGATACCTCCGGTTCAGGCTGGTCCTCATCCTCAACACGTGCCTTTTTCAGTCGGGGAAAATACTTTTCAATACTCATCTGAATTGAAGCAGCAAACATTCAGTGTAAGAGTAATAAAATGACATAACATCATTTATAATAAGTTTATTTGATTCACAGCTGCTACATATAGTGTTTTGACCTCGACAACCCAACTGCATTTTACAAACTTGCGACTAGTTAACTTTCTAAAGCAGGAGCAATCGCTTGTTTGGTAAGAGTCGGGTCGGGACTTCAACATTAACACACTGACAACATTGTATTCAGAATATAAAATATTTTTATAGCACTTTTTAATATGTGATTGTGTAAAGGTGTTCACGAGATACCAACCTTTCGTGAACTTGTGAATTTCGCCAGCCGTCTTTGTTTTCATGGAGCCAGACGCTGTGTGCGCAGAGGAGAGGGGCTGTGTGTGTGTGTGTGTGTGTGTGTGTGTGTGTGTGTGTGTGTGTGTGTGTGGCCTATGTGAGAGAGACGTGTGAATGACAGAGAGACGGAGAGCAGTGAAATGAAATGCTATGTATTAAATAGCGTCACCGCCACAAATTAGTCTATGTGTGGGAAACACTGGCTTTACCATTTTGTACTGATAGTAAATGATACAAGATACTCTCCAACAGTCGTATTTTTGTATATGGTTGTATTGATTTCACAGGAAATGTTGCTATAAACAAGCAAGTTGCTTATTTTTTTACATTTTAACCCCAACCCCAAGTCCCACATAAAGTTTGCATCAAGTAAAACAGCAGAATTAGTTTTTGTACTCTCATGAAATTAGATGAATATGTAGGCCACATGTACGCACATATGTACATATTTATGCAGGTACATACATAAGAAAGAAGAAATGAAATGTAAATAAATAAAATATAAAAGGTAAAAAAAGAAAAAGATTAATAAGAAATGTAATCATTCAGTCATTCAATAGCTCTTTACATTCAAAATCCGATGAAACAGATTTACTTCCAAATGGGAATATCATGAGGTCTTTAAGCCATAAAGAAGCTTTGGGGGCAAATGGTGACTTCCGCTCCAACAATATCCTTCTATGTGCTAATAAGGATGCAAAGGCAATAGCATCCCTTATTTTCCTCCCTAACAATCGATGGCCTGGTAATACTCCAAAAATAATAGTGTCTGTACATGGAGTCAACACAATGTTCAAAGCCCTAGACAGGTGGTTAAAAATAGCTGTCCAATAACCCTAAAGACGAGTACAAGCCCAATGTTCATCTGTCAATTTAGCTGGTGACATGTGGCACCTATGAGCGATGGTTATTGTGGACAGGGCTGTGGGTATTCTGCTCTCGGAGTCCAAAAGCAAATCTAAATTGAGACCAGATTCTTAAAGTTGAAATATTCACTGGGTCATGAGAACATTTTGATGGTTGGATGGGAATACTAGATGAGAGCAGAGCCAAACGTAAAGTAGCAGGGAAAGATTTAGCCTCAAACTCACACCAACTCAGTGTTGGCTCCTTGATCCATAGAGTCATTGTGTATATTAGCCACCCAATAGTACATTTTTAGATTAGGAAGACCCAATTCACCTATGGATCTATGTCTCTGTAAATATTCTCATCTGATCCTGGGGGTCTTTCCATATGAAAGAGGAAATAAGCTTGTTTATCACATGGAAAAAAGATTCAGGTAAAAAAGAGTGGCAAGCTTTGGAAGAGGTACATTTTAATACAATTTACCCTACCTGCAATGGATATATGACATTCCATCTCTCTAGTTCCGCGTAAAACATAATAAATCATCCGCATATAATGAAAGGTGATGTTGTGTATCAAATCTAAGAATTCCTTGATTAAAGTTGGCAGATTTAAGTGCAATAGATAAAGGCTCAATAGCCACTGCAAACTACAACGGACTCAGAGGACACCCCTGATGGGATCCTCTGCCAAGGGTGAAATATTGGAACCTCATCCCATTAGTGTTTATGGAGGCCCTTGGTGAAGAATACAAGAGAGTGATCCAGGAAATAAGCTTGGGGCCGATTCAGAATCTATTAAAAACCTTGAAGAGGTACCCCCACTCCACCCTATCAAAAGCTTTCTCAGCCTCCAAAGAGACCACCACCTGTGGTGTCTCATCGGATGGTGAAGAGAAAATAATATTGAGAAGCATACGGATGTTAGAGAAGGAGTGGAAGTTTTTCATGAACCCGGTTTGTTCGGGTGAGATAATGTTACGCAGCACCTGTTCAAGCCAGATAGCTAATGCCTTAGCTAGAATTTTATAGTCTGCATTTAAAAAAGAAATTGGGCGGTAAGAGTTGCAATCTGAGTCGTCTTTGCCAGTTTTTAGTATTAAAGTAATCGTGGCCTCGGTTGACAGTCTGGGGCAGGGTCCCCTGTTCCAGAGAGTCGTCAAACATTTTTAAAAGGAGAGGGGCCAATTTATCAATTCATCTTTTGTAGAACTCTATTGGATAACCGTCCGGACCAGGGGCCCTGCTGCTTTGCATTAGTTTAATTGAGTCTGCTATTTCACTAGGCTTTAGGGGACAATCCTTCTCGCTGACCTGAGTAGCAGGTATAGATGGAAATTCCAGGTTATCAAGAAATCACATCATCTGTTCGTTATCAGGGGGAGATTGTGAGATGTACAACTTTGAATAAAAGGTTATAAAGGTATCATTAATGACTGATAGGATCACTGTAAGTTCACCAGAGTGGGTTTTTATTTGTTTAATTTGTCCTGCCTTCTCACCATACTCAAAAACCAATCTGCGTGATCGTAACAATAACTTTTTGACTCTTGGGTTGAGAGTAAATTGTAATTCATCTGGAGATTTTGTCTAATTTTGTCCAATTCAGGAGATTGAGTCTTTGCATGTTTGCTGTTCATGTCTCTTATTCTTTCCATAAGCTTTTCTTGTTCTTGTTTTTTCAATTTGACTGCCTCGCAGAGTACGATATAATCTCTCCTCGGACAACTACCTTCAGAGTCTCCCAAAGTAGAGATGGGGATATGAAGTCAGAGTTGTTCGATATAAGGAAACCATCAATAGCTTTTGAGATTGTTTCACTGAATATATCATCATTTAACGATGGCAGTTCAATCTCCATGGGGGACGTGTTTTCTGTAGAAGTGTGAAGGAGAGGTCAAGCAACAACGGAGCATGATCAGATATTACAATAGTGGAGTATTCTATGCTATTTACAGCAGATAGGAAAAAAAACAATCCTAGAAAATGTTTTGTGGATGTGAGAGTAGAAGGAAATATTGTTTTTTGTCAGGGAAAAGAACACGCCATGGGTCAATACTACCATTTTGGAAGGAGGGTTCCTTTTAGGGCAGGATTTGTCGAATAGTGGATCTATTGCACAGTTGAGGTCACCTCCCAAAATGAAATGGTGGGAGTTCAGGTCAGGCAGGACTGAGATCATTTTTGCAACGAATGATTCATCTACCCAGTTAGGTGTGTAGAGATTGACGAGAGCAACATCATTATTGAGAGAACCAGAAACTATGATGAAGCGGCCTTGAGGGTCAGCAATGACTTCAGTTGGGAAAAATTTGACCTTCTTATGTATTAAAAGGGCCGTGCCCCTTGCCCTGCTACTAAAGTGGGAGTGAAAGGTTTGGCCAACCCATGAGTCTTTTAATCTGTGATGGTCTTTAGTAATTAAATGGGTCTCTTGTAAAACGGTAATGTCAGTCTTAAGATGTTTTAGGTGGAAAAAAATTCTACCTCTCTTAACTGGACACAAATCTCAGACATGCTCCCCCATTCCTTGTTACATTAGCTTTTATCAAACGTTAAGGAGTAAGGGGAGGGTAATATAAAGTAGTGTCTTGTTGAGAGAGAGAGATGGAGGAGACAAGAAAGAGAAGATAGGAAAAAAGGGCAGAAAACATGATAAAGAGTAGTACTTTTTGACTTTTCTAATATTAGAGCCGTCTCACCACCATGCGCAATTTTCACTCCCAAGTAAATTGAATAAGCATATTCAAATTTACTTCATTTAGTTGTGTTTTCAGTGTAAACACACTACATTCTTAAACCCTGTTTAGAATTAGTACATACAAGATTGAGTAAGTTCTGCCTGTAGGGCACACTTCCTGATGCTGTCCCTTAAATATTTCACTGTGGTCAAGTAGACAGTTGTGATTTGACATTGTGCATACATTATTTTTTATGTTAACGCTTTAAACATTTGTATTGAAAAAGTTAAAACATCAAGGCTTTTGGAGTATGTGTATATTTAACAGAAGTTCCAAATAAATATAGTTTTGTCTTCTCTGTGCATGTAAACATGATCCTGTTATGTATGTTTGTGTATATTGTATATTGTGTGTTTGCAAGAGAGTAAGTCAGCCACCAGAGGCTGTGGATGGCCAGTGTTTGACATTATTTGACAGCACACACTAGTGGCTTTACTCTTTCTCTGGACTGCAGAGCGGAGGAGTGATGGAGCTGTGTGGAGGTGTCAGAGAGGGAGAAAAGAAGGTGGAAGAAGGGGCCCAACCAATCGATCCCCTCCTACAACTCATTACACTCTTCAGTCGAAGCGCCCTGATGGAAATGAGGTAGGGGTGTGTGTGTGTGTGTGTGTGTGTGTGTGTGTGTGTGCATTCTAAAACATAACATGCAGTTAAAACCCTGTTCTACTGGTCCAACCCATCACCAAGAATGTCAATATTAGACTCATCAGAATCATCCATCCATCCATCCATCTTCATCCGCTTATCCGGGGTCGGGTCGCGGGGGTAGCAGCTCCAGCAGAGGACCCCAAACTTCCCTTTCCCGGGCCATATTAACCAGCTCCGACTGGGGGATCCCGAGGCGTTCCCAGGCCAGGTTAGAGATATAATCCCTCCACCTAGTCCTGGGTCTCCCCCGAGGCCTCCTCCCAGCTGGACGTGCCTGGAACACCTCCCTAGGGAGGCGCCCAGGTGGCATCCTTACCAGATGCCCGAACCACCTCAACTGGCTCCTTTCGACGCAAAGGAGCAGCGGCTCTACTCCGAGCTCCTCACGGATAACTGAGCTTCTCACCCTATCTCTAAGGGAGACGCCAGCTACCCTCCTGAGGAAACCCATTTCGGCCGCTTGTACCCTGGATCTTGTTCTTTCGGTCATGACCCAGCCTTCATGACCATAGGTGAGGGTAGGAACAAAAACTGACCGGTAGATTGAGAGCTTTGCCTTCTGGCTCAGCTCTCTTTTCATTACAACGGTGCGATAAATTGAATGTAATACCGCACCTGCTGTGCCGATTCTCCGACCAATCTCCCGCTCCATTGTCCCCTCACTCGCGAACAAGACCCCAAGGTACTTGAACTCCTTCACTTGGGGTAAGGACTCATTCCCTACCTGGAGAAGGCACTCCATCGGTTTCCTGCTGAGAACCATGGCCTCCGATTTAGAGGTGCTGATCCTCATCCCAGCCGCTTCACACTCGGCTGCGAACCGATCCAGTGAGTGCTGAAGGTCACAGGCCGATGATGCCATCAGGACCACATCATCTGCAAAAAGCAGCGACGAGATCCCCAGCCCACCGAACTGCAACCCCTCTCCACCCCGACTACGCCTCGATATCCTGTCCATAAATACTACAAACAGGATTGGTGACAAAGCGCAGCCCTGGCGGAGGCCAACTCTCACCTGAAACGAGTCCGACTTACTTCCGAGAACCCGGACACAGCTCTCGCTTTGGTCGTACAGAGATTGGATGGCCCTGAGAAGGGACCCCCTCACCCCGTACTCCCGCAGCACCTCCCACAGTATCTCCCGGGGCACCCGGTCATACGCCTTCTCCAGATCCACAAAACACATGTAGACTGGTTGGGCATACTCCCAGGCTCCCTCCAGGATCCTTGCGAGAGTAAAGATCTGGTCCGTTGTTCCACGACCAGGGACGGAATCCGCATTGTTCCTCTTCAACCTGAGATTCGACTATCGACCGAACCCTCCTTTCCAGCACCTTGGAGTAGACTTTACCGGGAGGCTGAGAAGTGTGATACCCTGTAATTGGCACACACCCTCTGGTCCCCCTTTTTTAAAAAGGGGAACCACCACCCCGGGTCTGCCACTCCTTAGGCACCGTCCCCAGACTTCCACGCAATGTTGAAGAGGCGTGTCAACCAAGACAACCCCTCCACACCCAGAGCTTTAAGCATTTCTGGACGGATCTCATCAATTCCTGGGGCTTTGCCACTGTGGAGTTGTTTAACTACCTCAGCAACCTCCACCAGGGAAATTGATGCCAATCCCCCTCATCCTCCAGCTCTGCCTCTACCATAGAGGGCGTATTAGTCGGATTTAGGAGTTCCTCAAAGTGCTCCTTCCACCGCCCTATTACCTCCTCAGTTGAGGTCAACAGCGTCCCATCCTTACTGTACACAGCTTGGATGGTTCCCCGCTTCCCCCTCCTGAGGTGGCGAACGGTTTTCCAGAAGTACCTTGGTGCCGACCGAAAGTCCTTCTCCATGTCTTCTCCAAACTTCTCCCACACACGCTGCTTTGCCTCTTTCACGGCAGAGGCTGCAGCTCTTCGGGCCCTTCGGTACCTTGCAACTGCCTCCGGAGTCGTCTGGGATAACATATCCCAGAAAGACTCCTTCTTCAGTCGGACGGCTTCCCTGACCACCGGTGTCCACCACAGTGTTCGTGGGTTACCGCCCCTTGAGGCACCTAAGACCCTAAGACCACAGCTCCTCACCGCAGCTTCAGCAATGGAAACTTTGAACATTGTCCACTCGGGTTCAATGCCCCCAGCCTCCACAGGGATCATGATTTACTGAAATCTACAATATCTTTCAATTCTTTGTAGGTTCTCTTTTTAGTCATGACATGTTTTGGTCGACCAATCCCATTGAGGTATCTCTGGGATATTCTCATGATATTCTGCAGAGAATAATATCTAATTTGTCTTCCCTGATCACAGTAAGCTTGGAAATGACGGTCTCTATACGTCCTATGCTGCTATTATGGCCAAGGTAAGAGAACATGAGGATGATCCTATTAGTAGTACCTAAATATTTGTTGGTAATGTGTTCAAATAATGCATTTCTTTTTTTTGCTCTCATGTCTTTGGGCATGTCACATGCAATATATAATTGATTTATTTTCTAACCCTTTTTTTTTTTTATCACCACCCTGCGTTGAATGTTTGATCTCCAAGAGCTGCCACAGAGAGGATGACGACGATGATGATGAAGAACAGGAGGTGGAAAGCTTTGAAGTGAGGGAATGGGCTCTTATTTTTGAAATAGATTTTAAGTGTTTCTTGCTTACAGTATTGTAATTGGCTTGACTTTTTTCATCTTTAATATTTTCTTTTGCAATAATAATACAAAATATAGCCACAAGCGCCAATTTTGGGTTCAAACCCTTTCCCGGCCAACGGAAGGAAGCAGCCCAGTCGCCAAAGTTAAAGCTGCAAGCAGCATTGAGCAGGTTTCAAGCTTCACAAAGCTGAGCAAAGTCACTTCAGATGGCTTAACTCTGTAGAAAAAGGGGTGAGACCCAGCACACTCGTGTAATGGATGCAGCAATATAAGTCCTGCCATTTCACCCCCCTTAATCGGATTTGAACAAAGATTGGTACGCACGTTCAGGTCTTTGTGTTGGATGTCTACGTTGAGAAGACCTTGAGTTATGGCGATTCCCTACTAAGCCCCGCCCTTTGCTATGTGTTTTGAATGATGGTGGCCATGGTTTTTGACCAATCTTGCTCATTTATAGTAGAAATGTGTCTTCCACAACGCTGTATACCAATTCTGGTATTGATAGACTCAAACTTGACAAAAGTCAAGTTTATGGTCAAAGAGGCTTTTTTGTAGAGCAAATTGAGCTGGACTTGTGTGAGAAATTTCAAGTTAATTGGACTCATGGTGTGAGGGGTGTGGCCTTTTAAAGTTTTAACTTTGGGCCTTAAGTTATAGCGTCACAATCAGGCCAAATGGCATCATATTTTATGCAAAGCACAAGCACATCATTTCTAGTTATGGTGACAACTTTCATGACTCTAGCTCGTTCAAGGCTACAGCAACTTGACAAAAAGCATAATTAAGCATATAATGCTAAATAGGCAACGTCCACATACACCAGTACTCACCCCCAAGTTATGATTAAACGGTGTGTATTCAAGTTTGTGCATGTCAATACTCAATTTATCTATAGAAATATTCTTTTTAACGTCATGTTGTAATATGATGTAATTCTTAAAGCACATTGAGTCAATTGGACTTCCTTGTGAGGGGCGTGGCCTTTTTTAAACCTTAATTACAGGCTCATATTTCTTGGGAACCTAATGCATTGGGCCAAGTTTCGTGTTTCTAGCTCATTCCAGCTCACAGCAATTTGAGACGCGGCGGAAGACAACAAATAATAATAAACCGGGACAAAAACAATAGGGTTCTACCCCTTCGGGGTAAATTAATAATATATAATTGGCATTTAAGTTATATTCAATTTAACAAATTATTTGACAATTATATATATATATATATATATATATATATATATATATATATATATATATATATATATATATATATATATATATATATATAGAGAGAGAGAGAGTAGATACAGTAGTGAATTGACCTTTCTGTGGCTCAGGAGAAGGAGATGAAGAAACAGAAGTTAGTGTACCAGCAGGCCAGGCTGCATCGTCGTGGAGCTTCTGAGATGGTCCTACAAACCATCAGTGCCAGCAAAGGTAGGGAAATATTAAATACTGATAAATGATTCATAATACTAATTTCAATAAATTACTTGTATTTAGGTTAGTCTGTTGCTTAGTGGAGGGGCATTCTTTTTTAGCAAGTATTTGCTTTAGATGAGCCAATCATAAGCAAGATACTTTATATTTGCTGAATACTGAACCAAAGAGGAGCTGACTCCTGGTCTCAGTAGTTGAGCATAAAGTAAATCATTTCTTTGTGCTTTGCCTCTTTTTAAAATGAGCATCGTGATCTGAAACAGTTTATTTTTCATTTGAGTTGGTACTGTACATCCTGTGATTGTGATCAATTTCCCATCAGGTGCCATGGTCTCCATGATTGCTCCTACATTGAAGCTGGGTATTGCTGTTCTCAATGGAGGGAATGCCACTGTTCAACAGGTATCAATGCTGCATTTGTGTGTCCTCCTCAAATCATACAACTTGTTTGTCTTGGGATCCCCAGAATAGGTTTGTATATTCACAAGTATCTGACATTGGCCATGTCTACATCTCGGGCAGGGACTAAAGACTTTAATATCACGAAACAAAACATTATTAAAATTAACACAGGTGAAAGAAAGAAGAGTTAAGATTAGAGTTGTGACACTAAGAAATAAGGTTATTACAGCAGCTAGATTGGATTGCTAGATTAATTTCATTCAGGAGAAGAAATGTGAAATATAAGCACAATCATTCTGTATATTAAAAAGTATATTAATTAGTAACTTATCAGTAAATAGAAAAGTAAAGCTGTAAAATATGGTATACAGTAAACAGTTGTGGACTGTGGAAATGTGGGCTGCTGTTGTAGCAACTGCTTAATAAACACGGTATTTGTAATGAATAGAGATGGATGTTTTCATGTCATTATGAATAACTATAATTAATTATATTTCTACATTAGTATTTATACATGTACAGGTTTTCCCTTTACAGACCATATTGCTTTCATATTCTGTCTTCTTATGAACATGATGCTGCAGAGACACTGCAGAAAAGCTGGCAGTAGTAAAAACATTTTTTTAGTTAATATTTGCTTCAGATGAGATCCTCCCACATTCATCCAACCTTGTCTTTGATGCTTTTGTTTGATAGAAAATGCTGGATTATCTGAAAGAGAAGCAAGACGTTTGCTTCTTTCAGAGCATGGCTGGACTTATGCAGTCATGTAGGTGAGTGTCTGTAGGAAAATTCTCCTGTCAAATGTCACAAAGGCTTTCAGACTTCATGTGCTGATGGATGAAAATTCTAAGAGTGTAAAAGCTTTTTTTTTTTTTTATCTCTGTGTGTGTGTATGTGCGTGCGTGCGTGCGTGCGTGCACGGTTTTCTGCTATCCAGTGTTCTAGATCTGAATGCATTTGAGAGGCAGAACAAAGCAGAAGGATTAGGCATGGCCATGGACGAGAGCTCAGGTACTGTATTCATATGGAAATAAAATCAGTTTCTGGTGAAGCCATGTCAGAGCAGAAGAGCCTGCTGTGAGATCCTTGGACTTGAAAATACTCTAAATTCACACTCCAAAATCCTATTTTTTTTCTCTGCCTTTCTCAGTCATCATTATTATTAACAGCTGTCTGCCTTCATTGTGGACTGTTTTTCTGTTTTCTTACCCCTTTAAAAATTCTCCGTACTGTCATTCATTCTGTCCTCTATTTCCTACAGTATTACTTCATTCCTTGCCCTTCATCCTTTTATTTCTTGCCCTATCTTTTTCTCAGGAGAGAAGGTGATGCCTGACAAAGACATAACTTGTGACCTATTCCGTTTTCTACAGCTGCTCTGTGAAGGACACAACTCAGGTTATTTGGCCTATGCTGTATCCACTTACACACTGTCACAAAGTTCACATATATTATATTGTCTATAAAAAAAGGACCACATACAGGGTTTGTTGTTTGTTTTTTTTTTACCTCAAAGCCACTTTAAAATGATGGTAATAAGAGCTTAGCACTGATTCATAATTGCTGCAAAAACATTAGCTTTGCTCTAGTTGACGTCCATTGTCTAATTACAATGTCTGCACAGGATGAATTTCTTTGCAATGCTCTTTTCACATTCTATTCAGCATGCTCTTACTTCCTTCATGTCTTAGATTTCCAGAATTACTTGAGAACACAAACAGGCAACAACACCACTGTCAACATCATAATAACCACTGTGGACTATTTACTGAGAGTACAGGTAAGCCTACAGTGATGCTGGACTAACTAACCAAACCAAACTAGTATACAGCTGTTCCAGTTATTGTCCAAAAATATTTTTAGGACCATAATGGTTTCATGATTTCTGTAAACATGTATTTGGCTACTGTGTAAAGGCAGGTTCATCATGTCTTTAAACTAATGGTTAATTCAAGCTCATGAACCACAAATACATTTTTCTGTGCCACCCACTATAGGAGTCAATCAGTGACTTCTACTGGTACTACTCGGGGAAGGAAGTCATTGATGTACATGGACAACAGATCTTCTCCAAGGCCATAAAAGTGGCCAAACAAGTCTTCAACACACTCACTGAGTACATACAGGTCAGTGTTTCATGTATGATTCTTTAAGTTCCTACTGAACATATATTTGTCAGAACGTTGATTTATTTCTTAAAACGATGCAGCTCACATTATCAGTGTTCATACAGGGCCCATGTACTGGGAACCAACAGAGTCTAGCTCACAGTCGTCTGTGGGACGCTGTAGTGGGATTCCTCTATGTCTTTGCCCACATGCAGATGAAGCTCTCGCAGGTATAGCACATTGGTCCACTGACATTTGATAAGCTTATTTCCCTCTAAAATTCTATTGAATCATAAGAATAATGATACTCTAGGTCAGGGTTCTCAAACCGGAGGTCCCGACCCCAAGGGGGTCGCAAAATGATTTCCATGGGTTGCCAGATGGTTGCGGAGTAAAAAACTAAATAGCATTAACATTGTTTGTGACAGTGTTACAGAGTGTGCTGTTTCACATATTTATTTATGTTCACACAAGAAAACAGAAAGAACATGAAAGCAAACACAAACATGTATCTTTTAGGACCTTTGCCTTGCTCAGAGGCCGTCCATTAGATAGGACATTGGAAACAGCAATCTTTAGGATTTATCTCAAAATAAAACTCCACACCAACCTGTTTATTCTAGTGGGTGGCGACTCGAAAAGGCTGAGAACCACTGGTCTAGGTGATAGTATACTGTAGGGTTTTTACCCCAGAGTCCTCACTTTAGTCCTCATGTTAATACAAAACATTTACGGTTTATCTGTTGTTGCAAGCATTGTAAACTTCTTCTGGTAGTGTATCTGGTAAATATGTAAAAGTCTAAAATATGAAGTAACTTTGCTACTATTTACTAAAAATGTAACTGTAAATATATTTTCTTGTAAACAGGATTCAAGGCAAATTGAGCTTCTGAAAGAGCTTATGGATTTACAAAAGGACATGGTTGTTTTTTTGCTTTCCATGTTAGAAGGCAAGTTATTCTATTTTTTTTTCTTCACAATTTATCAATATAAATGGTTTAACAGTTATTATTAATCAACATCAACATTATTTTGATCTGCTCGTCTCTCTTCCCTGCAGGTAATGTTGTTAATGGAACTATTGGAAAGCAGATGGTGGATATGTTAGTGGAATCATCAGGCAATGTGGAGATGATCCTCAAGTTTTTTGACATGTTTCTCAAACTTAAAGACCTCACCTCCTCAGATGCCTTTAGAGAGTACGACCCTGATCATAAGGGCTGCATCTCTAGGAAGGACTTCCAGAAAGCCATGGAGATTTGCAAGCATTTTTCCCAAGCCGAGATTCAGTTCCTCCTCTCCTGCGTTAAAACCGACGATAGTGAAATTGTGGATTTTGAGGCCTTTGTGGATCGCTTCCATGAGCCAGCCAAAGACATCAGCTTCAGCATTGCTGTTCTCCTCACCAATTTGTCCGAACACATGCCCAACGATTTAAGACTTAGGACATTCTTGGAACTGGCAGAGTGTGTCTTGACTTACTTCCAGCCCTACCTAGGACGTATTGAGATCCTTGGCAGTGGGAAGCGCATTGAACGTGTCTACTTTGAGATCAGTGAATCCAGCCGCACACAATGGGAGAAGCCTCAGGTCAAAGAGTCCAAGAGGCAGTTTGTTTTTGATGTGGTCAATGAGGGTGGAGAAAAGGAGAAAATGGAGATGTTTGTCAATTTCTGTGAGGATACCATCTTTGAGATGCAACTAGCAGCCCGGATATCTGGCTCTGCCACTGGAGAGAGATATGCTGACAAAGAGGGAGAGGAAAGGAGAAAGTGTGAAGAAGAAGCTCTGAACAACAAAGGAATGTTTTTCATGTATCATTGGTTGTTATTGCTGATATCTCTACTTTCTGTCAAAAACCTTAAGACATTGATGAAGATGACCCTGAAGGATATCCTCATGTCGGCCGTGTTCTTCCTTGCATTCATTTTTATGGCTCAGGTCCGGTGTATTTGTGTTGTTATTCGCAGCATCTTATACGTGCTTTACATAGTCTTTGTTAGTGGTGGGCTCATAGAGGGAGCCAAAATGATGAGTATATCGGACTTGCTCAGTGGTATCCTTGAGCCAACTCTTGATGAGGTCATGGAGGTGCCAAGTGGTGTGGATCGGCTGAGGAAGTACTCTGCCAGTTTCTCCTCCCAGAGAGAATTGATGGAGTTTGGGCATGTGGCAGCTGGGACCTCCCCCAGGGAGGTGGATGTACTGTCAGACATATTCGGCCTCAAAGTGAAGAAGGAGGAAGGTCAATACCGAGTTATAACACGAGACCTTGCCCCTAGTCTGACTGACCTGTTCAACACAACCTCCAAAACAATTGCCATCGCTGATTTGTCTGAGAAGCATCAGGAGACGGTATGGATTCATTTGTATCTTTGGATATGAGACAATGTCCAAAGTTTTGTTCAGCATCATTTTGTTAATTTTTATATTGCTTTGATACTTTTACTGATTTATATACATTTTTGATTTCCACATGAATTTTGCTGACAGCAACTTAAGGCCCCCACCGCCACAGAGGGAAAAACAGAAGATGAGACAATGCCTGAATTAAACGACGCAAAGTGAGTGCGTCCCCATTAAATCCTCAAAGAGGGATTATTTAACTTCTTCATAACAACTTAAGTATTAGATGCTGAATCAGTTAATGTAGAAAAAAAAATACTTACATGTAATGCAATACATAAGCATTGCATTACATTATAGTGCACTAGGTAGTAGTGCATGGTGTGTCTAAAACCAATAAAAACTACATTGTCAAATTAAGCACTGTGATGTTGATATCACACTTCATCAAAAAACAACTTGAAGTCATTAAGAAGTACAAGGTTAATTTCATCACCTCAGATCTTTGACCTTCCCTTTATTTGTGATTGGACTGTTTGTATTGTAGAGGGAAGGAATCTGAGAAGAAAACTGGAAAAGAGAAAGCAGATGCAGAATGGAAAGCCAAGACATGCTCTAATAAGGCAGAGGAACCAGAGAGCCAAAACTCTGCCTTCTGGGAGATGATAAGCACTCATAACAAGAGCCTGCTGGTAATATATAAATACATACACATACCAACACAGATGCACGCTTACAGGTACATCAATTTGCATGCACAGGCATAAATTATGTACAAAACATCTGAATGTTTTTCCCCCTTTTTTCCAGAATTACTTTGCAAGGAATTTTTATAATATGCGCTTACTGGCTCTGTTTGTCACCTTTGCAATCAACTTCATCCTCCTCTTCTACAAGGTGAGAGTTTGCTTGTGAGAGAAATTCTAAATTACATTTGCAGTGGTATTAAATTTGGAAAGTAATTAAGTACATGTACTTAAGTACTTCGACTCCCCTACATTTCAGAGAGAAATATTGCACTTTAACTTCAATACATTTACATTACATTACATTTATCTTACAGCCGAGTCACTAGTTACTCTAGAGAATTTTACATACAAAACATGGGATCATCACAATTAATATGTTATGAACTACTAATCAGTCAAAATTAGCAGCACCTGAACCATTCTGAATAATACAATGCTATGTACATAAGAATGCATCAGTAATAATAATCCAATAATGTATGTGTGGTCCATTTTTCTGCATAACAACGATAATTGAAGTAAAAGTATTAATACTTTTGTACTTTTACCTAGGTAGAATTTTGGAAGCAGAACTTTTATCTGTATTAGAGTATTTTCACCAGAGCCTGTATAACAATTCACCAGAGACTGTGGCGGATAGGAGCTGATCTAACTCTATGATCTATTGTATGCTTTAGTTTGGTGCTTTCGAATTGTATTGCAATTAATAAACTGTGTTTCTCATATTTTGTCAAAAAAAGTATACTTGTTTGTCTTTGGTGAAGTCACTCTCTCTTACGGTCTACCCAGGTAGCATCCTTGCCTGCATCACAAGAAGAGGAAGGATTGGTCACGTCTGGTAACAGTGAGGATCTGGACTCTGCTGCTGACAAACAGGGCAGAGATTATTTTGTGCTGGAGGAGAGCAGTGGTTACATGGAGCCGTCGCTCCGATTCCTGGCTGTAGCTCACACAATCATTTCCTTCTGTTGTATTATCGGGTACTACTGCCTCAAGGTAGACTGGCTCGAGCACATATTTTTGAGCCCCTTTCACTAGTTTGAATCAGTATTTCTCCATCATATAGACCTAAAGTATATTTTAAAACCACAGAAGTATTGACAATTAAGCACATTGCTAACAAAGATAGGCATCTCAACACGTCAAGTAATCACTGTAGTGCATTTGATTGGCAGTTACCATTGGTGATCTTTAAACGTGAGAAGGAAGTGGCAAGAAGGCTGGAGTTTGATGGGCTGTATGTCACAGAGCAGCCCGCTGAGGAGGACATCAAAGGGCAATGGGACCGACTGGTCATTAACGCACCGTATGTTCACAGCTACATAAATCAGCTAGGCTATGATATTAACATTAAACATGTTTTGTACTTTAAGTTTGAGAAACTCGCTGTTTGTACTATTTTATAGTAATGTTACAAGTTGTACAGTACAGAAATGTTTTACTTACAGTGATGTTTCAGTTGTAAATATGTTTTTAATTTAAATTTTAAACTATTTGTTAAAACTATTTGTTTGTCTTTACAGATCATTTCCAAGTAATTATTGGGATAAATTTGTGAAGAGGAAGGTAAGGTCTTCAGGGTACTGCAGTTTTGATTTTGCACAGCGAAAAATATTAAACATTCTATTCTTAATGTGCTTATGAATGTATGTAATTGTGCACATATTTCACTCAGTGACAGTTCATTAAGAAACTAACTGCAATGTAATGAGCCATTTAATGGCAGGTGTAATTATTCCCGTCACTAACCAAAACGATTTTATTGTCTCCAGAGACGGGGCAACACTTAGCTTTCTCATTTGGATCGCCTCTTGTATTATGAATATAATTTTTTGCTTTAACAAACTCATTTCTGGTCTTCTTTTTTAAGAACATTTAGTGCACTGCGAGAATTTTCAACTAAATTGTAGATAATATACTGTAGGAAAATAATTGGTGACACTTCAGCATGGGCTTCAGCTTTTTGCCACTGGAGTGGCCACTTGGTCTATATACAGTACGTCTAGCACTGCCTCATTGCATTTAATACTGCATTAGCCTGCAGTAAAATAGATAATAAAACGCCTTCAAGTGCTTCCGCTAATCCACTTTTTTTGGAGGGTGTAGATGAAAAATGGCTCTGTAATAAAACTAGACTTTGGTTGGTCAAGTGACATAAAGTTTCTTAGAGCCACAACATCACAACAAGGATGAACTCTGCATCTGTCATAGGAATTAAGTAAATATTTACTAGCAAAGGTTCACTGTACATACACATTTTAGCAGGAAGGTAAAGAGTAAAAAATGCACCCATTAAAAATAAAACGGAACAAATGTATAATTTACACAACCAACGTGCCACTGTGGAAGGCACAACCACTATGTCCCTACAAATCATATATCTGCAACACAAGTTTAAAAAAAAAAATCCTTACTTTTTTGTTCAGTAGCTATCATAAGCAGTACCGTCATCTTGTCAGCAGAACTAAGCTGCCATCTTATGGCACTTACTGTGCAGAATAATTCAGCCTCTTACCTCTTGCTTTCTCCTGTCATTCTTTATTCAGATGAAAATGCACAGAAGAGACAACTGTTTTATGTAAACCTGTATTTTTGCCCTGTCAGGTGATGGATAAGTATGGTGACTTTTATGGCTGTGAGAAGATAAGTGAACTCCTAGGTCTGGACCAAGCCGCATTAGACTTCAGCTCTGAGAGAAAAGAAAGGAGGAGGCTTAAGAGAGAGACTGCCTGGAGTGCTCTGTGAGTAGAAAAAGTCCTTGCCATCTTGCATTCTTAAAAAGATCTGTGGGAAACTGCAGCTATCTAGTCTGTCATTTATATTGCATTGTATGCAGTTTCAGTTTCACAAAAAAATGGGAATTGTTTAATAGAATAGCATTTTAAACAGTTTTTTTTCTTCTTATTTCTGTTTGTCATATGTAACACATTAAAGGACAAGCTTTTCATATCAAGTTTTACATAATTGTTATAAATAAAAAATAATTCTGGCCTTTGACAGTTAAGAGTATGCAGTACACATACCAGCCTGCAATGATGATAGCAATGTGACATCCTTCTCTGGAGAATAGCTGAGAGTATGTTTGCATACAGGCAACCTGGTATTGATATAAAAGAAAAAAGTTCAAATAAGGAAATTGACACAGCTCTTTCTTTAATGCATTTTATTGTAGAGGTGAATAGGGGTCTAAATGACCCTTCTGATGAACATTTTGGTTAGCTTTATCCAATCTTGGCCTTGTTAATTACATCTTAAAACAACATTCTAAGACGTTTGGATTGCTGCTGTCCTTATTAAAAGTCTTCGCCATTTTAAATAACCATTTCAATAATACTGTGTATGTGTTTTTGTGTATGTGTGTGTTACATAACAGGGGTGGCCAGACATAAGAAGGTCCTAGAACATTATGTTGTCCTTGAGGACGAACAGGACATTCTGAAATGAAGCCACATAACACACAGGCTCTTTTAGAAAAGACACTGTAGCACAAGGGTCTGAATTTAGCGATGGACATTTTGGCTTTATTTTCTAGGTTCTTGCCGTCATGTGTCTGTGTGATGATGCTATTTATTTCAGATTCAACTGTATTGACGTGAAGTACCAGGTCTGGAAACTAGGAGTTGTGTGCACTGACAATGTAAGTTCAGCTGTGTCTAATATTTTATGGCATCTGCTTAGTTTGTTTGTGTGTGCCCTCTTGTTCCTACGAAGCCAAGATAAAGGTGTCACTTCCTGCACTTTATGTTAACAGACAATGTAATATGACAGAGCAGTGTGTGTTAAACACATCTGATATTTTATGACTTATCCCTCATTTGTTTAATCTCTTGTTCTACTGTGCTAAGATTTTGTTTGATACAACTGCACAGATGTGACGGTGGTAATATCCTGTGATTCTGCCTTATCTAAAATACACATTTGTCTCTCTATCTATAATCTATATTGCCTGTTTTTATGTGTGTATGTCCTTGTGTGTGTTTGTTCTCACAGTCCTTCTTGTACCTGGCCTGGTACATGGCCATGTCGATTCTGGGTCATTATAACAACTTCTTCTTTGCTGCCCACCTTTTGGACATAGCCATGGGCTTTAAGACACTTCGTACGATTCTATCGTCTGTCACACACAATGGGAAACAGGTGTGTGTGTGTGTGTGTGTGTGTGTGTGTGTGTGTGTGTGTGTGCGTGTGTGTGTGTGTGTGTGTGTGTGTGTGTGTGTGTGTGTGTGTGTGTGTGTGTGTCGGTCTGTCTTTAATTCTCTATCCATCTGTGTTAATGTGTGCTCATATGTGCAGTTTGCATGCATGTGATGTTTGCTTTCAAGCTGTCAGGTTATATTTGGGCTTTTCTAAGATGAAGAAGTGTATTAAAGCCCATCTGCCTCTGTCTATCCCTGTGTAATAATGTGTGTGTCTGTCAGTTGGTCCTTACGGTGGGCCTGTTGGCGGTTGTGGTGTATCTCTACACTGTTGTGGCCTTCAACTTCTTCAGGAAGTTTTACAACAAGAGTGACGACAAGGACACCAGAGACATGAAGTGCAATGATATGCTTACTGTGAGTTTAATGTGCAATATTCACACACACACACACACACACACACACACAGCAGTCTTTCTCCACGTATCCATCTTTCCTCTCTATGTTTATCTTTCTAACACAAACACAGCAACACACTTCATTTTCTACCTCCTCTGATTGAGAGCGTTAGAGTAGGATTCTGCCAGTGATCCCAAGTTAGAACAGCCTCTTATTGCTTCCACTATTTTTCCATAAAATGATGGACACATGGATAGAAAACAGTCCCTCAAGCCTCAGCATAGCTCTTTGTTTGGCTATTGACAACATTAACAGCTCACTGCCTGCTCAATTCTAATGTGGACTCGACTGTCACTCACATAAGCAGGCGGATGGATAGTGATAGCATTTCAATAAAACCCTACTATTATAGGAGGCAGGGGATATTACATTAAATCATACTCACTGTGTTATTGATTATGCTGGAATTTTGCAGCACTTTAGCAACAGTGTTTTGCAATCCCTTTCCATCATTACAACACCACAACGATTTAAACAAATACAATGCAAAATTGCAAAAATATGTATCCGAAGACAAGCCAAATCTCACTTTTTACTGTTAAATCTCGTTCTGAACAGTTTCAATTTTATTTTGTTTTTGTTTAAGTTACTTATGGAAAATATCATCCTTGGCACTCAGAAGCACAGTATAGTCCTTGCTAGACAACTAGAATGTTAATTTTTCTTGCCTCATACTCTTACATGTACTATTTGTGGGCAAATACAGTCTGAGGCAAAGAATGTTGATTTAAAAACCTACTATTCTGTAAAATTGTATGAAAATGTTGCCTGGTTGAAACTTTTAAATTCCTTCCCAAAAGCATGGAGACAGGCATGAACATGAATGGAATACATTTTCATTTTGTTTTGCAGCTTGAATTTTTAATGTACAGTGTTATCCTTGGAGTTTGGAGAAACAATACTCTAGTTCCTCTTAGGCACTTTACATTTTCTCCCCTTACCTTATACCACCTTATACTAATTGTCAAACAGCAGACTGGGAAAATGGCTGGCTGATGACTAGAAAAGTGTCCTCATATAATGTGGAAAGCATAGTACAGTATACAATAAATGAAAATGTATTTTCTGTCAGTGCTACATGTTCCACATGTATGTGGGAGTGCGTGCAGGCGGGGGCATTGGTGATGAGATCGATGACCCTGCTGGAGATGAGTTTGAGGTGGAACGCATCGTCTTCGACATCACATTTTTCTTCTTCGTCATTGTCATCCTCCTAGCCATCATCCAGGGTGAGTCATACACATCAAATTTGTCTTTCAAATAGAGCTCAGCATTAACATGTTTTTACCAAGACACACAAATACATTTTATTCCCCTTGTTTGACTACAACATTTGTTTCATGTGGAGTTGGAAAAATAACAAATTATCTGTTTATTCTGCCGAGTCCTTAAGTTTCACTGACATCTGTCATAAAGAAACGGGCACAGCCGTGCACATGCATACTTGTGCACAAACAGATACACAGACACACACAATTGTGTTCTTTTCTTTCAGGCTTGATAATTGATGCCTTTGGGGAACTTCGTGACCAGCAGGAGCAGGTGAAAGAGGATATGGAGGTGAGATTTGACACTTTCTATCACACACCCACAAACTCTCTCTTGTATGCACACACATTTGAACACAGACAAGCACACTACTGATATGTAGTAATTTTTGAGGTTGTACAATATACAATGTATCAGATTTAGATACAAAGACTTTTGAAGGACAAATACTCAGTCAGTAGCCAAGTAAGCTTCAGGTCAGTTGTAATGTAAGTGCTTGTGACGAGATGACTGTGTACAAGATTAAGTAGATTCAACTGTTGTGTGTCACAGGTAATGATCGTACCATTGGCCTTAATGAGACAATATCATTATCTCTTCCTCCTGAATAATTAGTGAATAATAATGACAGTAAATTCAATCTTCAAGAGAAAAAAAAAATCCCTGGTATTCAATGCAATTGGCACACATGGAATAGTACTGTGCTATACTACTATGCTGAGAACTTTCAGTCTCTAAAGCTTGTTTCACGCTTGTCACACTGCTTGCATGCAAACACAAGTGTTGTTAGAGAGAGATACCTGTTTTTGGAGCTTAGTACGTGAAGGCTCAATGCAGTAGAATACAAATGAAGATGCTTTTCTTCTTCATTATGATTCCACAAATTGCAATACTCAAGAGTTGCTGAACCAGAGTAACCAGTAACGTGTTTTGTTGGAGGATGAGGCTGTAGCTTTATTCACCAGGTAGCCACAGTGCATATATCCCTTAGTGGTATGCCTCTAAAGGCTGCAACAGGTGTAAACAGAACCTTCCAAAGCACTCTCTGCAGGTAGGACAAGTGAGGTTACAAGAGACTGTATTAGCAGGCTTACGATCAGCAACAGGTATGTAGTCAAAACAGGCAAACAAGTCCAAAGGTCCAGGAGAGGCAGCCAGGTAATCAAAGGTTGGACCACTGAGGCAACAAGGTAGCATAGAGGGTCTGACAAACAGTGGTGAGCTACCCTCTAAATATAAATGGTGCACATGTGACATTACTGAATGCATAGTTGTCATGGTCACTTCCACTTGAGTGGCAAAGACACAATAGTCAGTATCTGTCATTGTACATTCACATGGAAAAAATGTGTTACATGAAAAATAGCAGAGAGCTGTTGTGCAGTCGACTGCAAAACAGATTGAGAAAGGTTTTCACAGAAGCAAGCGGGCTGTGATTATGAGCAGTATTCCATCCATCCATCTTCATCCGCTTATCCGGGGTCGGGTCGCGGGGGTAGCAGCTCCAGCAGGGGACCCCAAACTTCCCTTTCCCGGGCCACATTAACCAGCTCCGACTGGGGGATCCCGAGGCGTTCCCAGGCCAGGTTAGAGATATAATCCCTCCACCTAGTCCTGGGTCTCCCCCGAGGCCTCCTCCCAGCTGGACGTGCCTGGAACACCTCCCTAGGGAGGCGCCCAGGGGGCATCCTTACCAGATGCCCGAACCACCTCAACTGGCTGTATTGAGCAGTATTATACTTAGTATATAGTAGTATTGTTGTTTTTTTGTTATGAATGTTTGCTTTTACGTCTCTTTATAGTTTACCACTGTGTATGTCTTAAAAAACAATTAAGATAGTGCCACCATTTCACAGCTGCTTTTCCCAGACATTTAACATCTCTTGGCAAATATGCCCCTCTGTGTCTTATGAAAAGAGTAATCATGAGAGTATTAAGTTGCTCTTATTTATAGTCTTTTGCCTTTTTTGGGCATCCTTTGAGTGTCTTTGTAAAAAGAAACAACTTAAAATGTGTCATATTGTTGTGCTAACAGACTAAATGCAACTCTTGAATCACAGAGAACTAAAAGGCCTCTGATCTTGAAGTTTGGATTTTATTTTTTTCTAATACACTCGAGAGAACATCATGTTTGCCCAAGCCTGTTTAAATCATTACATGTCTTGTATCTCTCCTCCTGCAGACCAAATGTTTTATATGTGGAATAGGAAGTGAATACTTTGATACGGTCCCTCATGGCTTTGAGATTCACACTCTACAGGAGCACAACTTGGCCAACTACCTGTGAGTTGATTTAATGCTCACTACTTTCACGCCTTGGGTTGCCAATGTCTCGACCTAATAATTTTACAAATATTAAAACTTACAACTTGATATGTTGTCAATAAAAGGCAGACATTTGTGATGTCAACTTTCACAGATGTAGCGAAGTATACACATTTTGCATGCTCCACCATCACTAAACCTTTATAAGAAACAAAACATGACATGAAAAGAAATTATACCTCCTCAATTAGGGCTGTAACAGGTTATGTATTCGTACCAAACGGTCACGGTACAGGGGTTGTGTTTCGGTGCATGCAGCTGCATGCAGAATACACGGTTGTACATTGATGCATGTAATGCGAAACCACAGTTGACAAGCACAAGTTCCATCTGGAATCTTTTAGCCGTATGCCGTTGAGGTACGGCTGCGGGTTCCCAGTCAGCTACAATAGCAACGGAGAAAAGGTTGTGTATAAGACGAGGACGGTGTGTTGCACACCTCACAGTCTTAGTAACAGGTGTTTAGGACCAAACTCTGTAGACGTTTTTGATCCGTTGGCCTAAAATGTCAAGAAGCTCCACCGCCATACAAATATAAACACTAGCAGCGTACATCACCTGTGTGGATGCACGGTTGGTCACTGAGTTAATGAACACTTTTTCCACTACGTTGATGGTTAGAAATTTGGAATGGTGTTTGGAAGGTGTTGTTGCACTGTGCACTGTTGCCACATCAGTAATTGCCATTGGCAAGAGCTTATTGAACCTAATTAGTATGGATTCCTCGATGTGTTTGCATCCTGTCACTGATGGACTCTTCTATGCTCATGTCTATGTATGTATGGTGGTCGTTGCGACATTTTAGAGTTACCTGATAAAGGTCTACAGACTAAACCATCACAATGAATTGCTTCATTCTTCTTGTCAATCATCAAATCTTTACAAGCATTAAAGTAAATGTTTAACCAGATTGTCAAAATACAGATGGTAGTTGAATTTACACTTGAAATATCTAACAACTGTTTCCTTAACCCCACAATCCCTGGACTTTTGCACAAACTCCTATTTTAATGCTACAACTTTGTGTGTGAGGTATGTGAGTGACTACTGTACATTAATTCCTCTTCTGTATCTTTACAGATTTTTTCTGATGTACCTTATCAACAAGGATGAAACTGAACACACGGGGCAGGTATAATAGTTATCTGTTTTATTGCTTGATCAAATCGAAGTAAGAACAATGTGTGCACTTTTAAAGCTTCTAAACAATTCTACTGTCATTGCCAAATGTCACATTCCTTAATATATCCTTCCACAACAGTCCCTCCATGTCTCATTGACCTATTTATTCTATTTTATGCCATCCCAATTACAAAGCTGTAGTGTAACCTTTTCAACTAAGACATAATCTGTATTCATTCTCTCTCTCAAAAGCCCTATCAGTCCTGACACGCACATTTTATGATAATACATGCCAGGCCACCCCTTAATGATTATAATTCATAATTTTACTTGTAAACGAATGCAGTATTAAGCTATACATTTATATAAATTTACTTTTTTGCAAAAAGGAGTACTCCACTGTAAATCAGCAGGGTAAAAATTCAGTTTCACTGCGTTTTTAAAGAGCTGCAACTTTCTCTTAAGGTAACTTAAATCTATAAAAGAGATGTACATCCCAATAGATGAGGACAGTGTAAATGCTGCACAGTGTAATACAAAATAATAATACCTCTATTGTTATTTGAAATAATTTGGTTTTATCTTTGTGGCCCAGAATGCATGTTGAATGGGATGCTGCAGAATTAATAAATGAAAGAAAATGTTTCTTATTTTTATCAGCCTGAAACATTTGGACAATTGGGTGCTATTTCCAAATGGAGTTGGATTCTGGGACTCATTCCTAGTTATACTGTTTGTTTTCTTTCAGTGTGGTGTTTTTCTCAGGTGTAGGTTAAAGAGGGAGCTGCTTGGTGGAATGTGGTAAATGTTTCTCCATCGGGCCAGACAAATGTTTGAAGAACTTACAATTCTTTGTAGACACTGTTTAGAATAATATTTTGCTAAAGAATGGATGCGTTTGAGTTATCTTTGAGTTATGGACAAAACAAGACATTTGAGGACGTCATTTTGGGCTTTGGGAATATTTTTACAATTTTCTGCTATTTTATAGACCAAACAACTAATCAATTCTACTAACATCTAATGAAAAGAAGTGTTAGTTGCATCAGTTGGCATAGTTAATGAATTTAAGATATATTACCACTCTGTTGTCTGTTGTCCAGGAATCCTATGTGTGGAAAATGTACCAGGAGCGTTGCTGGGAATTCTTCCCTGTGGGAGACTGTTTCCGTAAGCAATACGAGGATCAACTGGGATGAAAGGAAATCTGAGAGATCTAAAGTCTGCTAGATAATGGTATCACACTGAAGCCATCTTGATTGATGCCCTTGGACTCACTAAATTACCTTGGAATCGTGTGTGTGCACTATTGTTTTTCCCACAAAGTATATATCCTTAATATTTATGCACATCAGTATTTCTAAATTATGATGATTAAATTCTTTGGAAACTTAAGAATGACGACCATTTGTTTATGTTCAGAAATGAATGTGCTGTTTGTTTTGGAAGTCTCATTTCTTAAGTCCACAACAAAAGTATTGAGAGTAATGTGACAGTTTACTGTTTTCTACATCATTTCGGTACTTCGCTGCATGTCCCTCTAAAGCTCATGTTTTGTGAATGAAGATTTGTCTTTCTAATCACAGCCTCCCATCCCTTTCCCCTGAAAGGGGTGTGACATGCAGATAATCATTCTCCCTATGGCATTTGTTCTTTTTACCCTCCTCTTCCCTGTTTCTTCACACTTTCTCTTTGTGTCTGTTGTGTTCCTCTCTAGGATCCTTCTCCACCTCTTATCCTTGCTTCTTCTCTTTTTTTCCTTCCTTCTGCTTTTCTCTTGTCCCTCAACTTCTGCTCTTTTTCCATTCTCATTATCAGCCATATGTAGCATGTAAGCAGGTGTCCCAGTGCTCAGGTTAAAATATTGCCATGGAAGTGGTTCACCGAGCTTAATCACGCAATTGACTGCTGTCTCCAAAAAAGATCTTTGGGTGATCCCCGGGTATAACTCATTCACTAAAGGAGTGTGCATTTATGCACAGAGCATAACAGCAGGATGACAGGCGTGGGAGAGCCACCTACACATAATGTCCTCATTACGCAAAGGTCAAACGCTGGGCTTACACAAAGTATCCCTGTAATGTATTCATGTTACTTTTAAGGTATGACTTGTAAGCATGGTTATAACTCATTGGAGCACCAGAAAAACAGGGGAAAGATAAGGAACTCTGAGAAATGGAAAAGTTGTAATAATATAATAATAATAATTGATAATATTCTTTGCATAAACAGAAATCATAGTAAGCAATATGGCTATATGCAATAATTAAAAGCAGACTTTATAGAATATAAAAAGTCCTGTCTGAATTAGTAAAATTTGGGGCACATAATTACTACATTTTTCTCATTTAAAGAGCTATAGTGGTATAAATTGTCACCATGAAGACTGAGACATGTTTTGATTAAATTGTTAATCTACAATATGTAAGAGACATCACTGATGTAAGAGATGATTTAAAGGCCCTGAAAATATATTCTCTCAATTGGCTTCTTGCTAAATGATGGGGTCCTAAATGATTGCACACTTTTCTGCCAACATTTGAACAGTTTTGATTATTGCACATAATATCTGTGTTTTGTCTTTACTCTTCTTACTAGTTTTAAGTGGGCCTAGTTGGGAAAGATATCAGATTACCCTGCACCAATCTGGATTTCGCCTTGTTTGAATGATGGTCTTGATGACAGTTGGTGGGCGTTGGCTCATGTTGCTACACTAGGCCACTGCCATTGACATTTTGTAGCAGCACAGGGGAGGGGGTTCCATCTGGTTCTTGTGGGATGGTTAGTGATGTAGGGAAGATTTCATCGTGCTTGGTATCAAATTGGAAAACCAAGCCTCAGTGTTGGTATGGAGTCGAGAGGAATCATGGAATCATGATACATGTCATGAATCATTTCATATGCTATGTCAGCATGGGGTATGATTATTTGTTCAACATAGATATGACAATCGGCCTTTTTTCACCATCAGCTACTGGAATCTAAGGAGTGTGACTGGATTGTGACAGGATACATCTAATTTTAGAATTTTAAGTTGGTCTTAAAACTCAGATGGGCTGATTAATCATTTCTTTTACCCGATTAGCAACCGTAATATCACATTTTGTTTTTGTGAAGCCAGAATTACAAATGTCTACGTCACTTAGCCAATTGCTGTGTTTTTGATTCCACACCATAGTTCCAAATGATTTAATATTGCTTCATAGCTCCACTATATGTTTGTTTCTGGGTTGAAACTACTGTACAGTACATACTCAACTAATTAGGTTACTTATATCACTAGTACAAATACATGTTAGGAGGGTTGAAGAAGCATTTTTCTTGCAGCACTCTATTTCATACTGCTACTATCTATAAATAATAGTATTTTAAAGACCATGCCCCTGTTGAAGCTTTATAAGAATCATAGCTGCCAGCTCCGGAGCTACCGGAGACTAAAAACTAGTTGATCAGTTGCCATATCAGCCTTAGTCCAGAGGTCTAGGAATGGGGAAAAAACTCTCATCAAAAGGCTATTTCATTTGGAATTTTATCCCTTTCTCATGTGTATAAAAATCAATCATACTGTCATAACCCCAAACCCACAGACATCCAATCCCTCTCTGCAATTCTCTTAGACCACAGATATGTAAGAGACACACTGAACAATTTCAAAAGTAGCCTTCTAACAGTTGATTTTCCAGAACACAGTGTATTTGAAGCAGGGCACCCAACTCCCCCAAACAACCCAAATTAAATATAGTGCCTGTTTAGTGGGTAATTGCCGTATCCGTTCGTTTATAAGATTATTGTGGATAGGATGGATGTCAGTTTGTAGCCGCCAAGCTTCCTGCTCTATTCTTCATGATCTTTCCATCCTGTGGTTGAGTAATGCCGAGGCCAGAAGGTCTGGATGTAGTTTAAGTTGTGGAGCGTAGTTTAAACTGCCTGCTCAAAGTATGAACAGTAGTATAACAATACGGTAGCACGTTGTGACACAGATCAGTCCCTAATGTCTA
The DNA here is from genome assembly GCF_031162955.1 of Sander vitreus. Taxonomy (NCBI): domain Eukaryota; kingdom Metazoa; phylum Chordata; class Actinopteri; order Perciformes; family Percidae; genus Sander; species Sander vitreus. The sequence goes on along the minus strand of NC_135871.1, from coordinate 21,012,436 downwards.
AGAAAAACATACTGTAATGCGTGTGAACGTTGGGTTTCCTCTGTTTAAAACTTATTTTGAACTGGCATTACAGTTGATGTGTGTCTCTGTCTCAGGCTCGACAATCAGCTTCCTCTGTCAATGCATCTTACCACTGTGGCTATCATTAAGTAAACTGCTGCTTCCCTCAGTCACAACCTTCCAACCTCGACTCCCAGCCAAACATACTGATACAAAACACTTGCATATTTGTTTGCGATTTATTTGACATGCACAAGGGAAAGTAATATTGTTTTCCCAATAGTTGGTGCTGATTTAAATGTGCAAACCCAGAATAAATCCAGACTAAGCAAGTATTTAGTATTTGATAACAATTATACACCTTTTCGTGAGAGGAGAGAATTCCTGTACGCTGTCTTTTTACTTGCAATACACTTTATGCAGAAAAACAACGTATTGGTCAGACCTTTATCAGGTAAAACGGGAACAAAGAACGTTCCAGACAGGTAAAGTCAACACCTGCAGGTGAGGCCAATCTGGCCCCGTTCTCACCTGGGACCATGAGCTTTCAGGCAATCAGTCCCATGTGTTGACTATAGGTGCTTCTCATGTCGCTTAAATTGCCTCTTCGACTCCTCCACTTGCCTCCTTTCCTCACATCTTAGTCCCTCCCACGAGGAGGCACGGGAGAGACGGAGGGGAGAGGCAAAGAGCAAATGTGTTTTAGAGGGATGAGACGTCCTTTCCTCTGAAGCTTCACATGAATGTGACGGCTTCCAGGAAGGCTGCGCTTGTGTATCCTCACCTATAGGTCCTCGATGATCCCTCTTCAATGCTCAGTCCTCGGGGCAGAAATTAGAGATTTGAGACAGCCTTCACCGAGGAGGGATAGGACAACTTCCGGTTCAGACGAGGAGCTATCAAATAAGCGCCATGAGAAGCACCTTATCTGTCTGGAATGTTCTTTGCTCCACCGTTTTAACTGATAAAGGTCTAAGGACCAAAACATTTTTCTCAATCAAATTTATTGCAAGTAAAAGGACAGTATGCGGGAATTCTCTCTTCTCTTGCCTATTGACATACACCTGTCTACAGGAAATTGAAGGTGTGCATGAGCCTTCACAGTCAACATTCAAGTTCTTGTACCATAAAAACAGATTATGAGCAATATTAAACCCAGGGGAGCAGGGGAGCTGTGCGCTGCCTGACACCGGTATATTCCCAAGGTCACTGCTACTGTTTTTGGAGTTTGTGTCAACAATGAGGTCAACCTCTACAGTACCTTTTTAGCCTTTTATCTGTTAAAATATGCAGAGCTTTACAGAAATTAACATCTTAACATATTGATTCACCAAAGTCTTTTTGCAAACCACATATAATACATGCCTTACTGCAGAGTCTCCTCGTGTCATACTGTGGTGTTATTGCCTGTCAGTGACATGGCAATAATATAAACTCTTCTGACCTGGTGCAGTGATTAATGGACCCAGCCATGTTTTTCACAGTCTTCAATTGAAAATCTATGTGCTATGCATCCATCATGCATAGCTTTAAGGTTTACATTATTTAAAGAAATGCTGGTAATGTAAATTATGTGTAGCCAAGAAGACTTTAGGTTGGCATACAACAGCTGCATAGAGGGCATTGTAAAAAGTATTATGGATATGGGGGCATGTGGCTGAATCATTCTAAATATCGCCTCAGATACTTGTGGTTGTGTGGAAGATAGTGCCTCTGAACCCAATTATGTCATGGGAATGTAATCTGACTTGTAAATCAATAAAAGATGACAAGAGGAGAGAAAGTGGGAGTAGAGTGCAGCTGTGAATACCTGAGGCCAAGTATGCTGAATTAAATATGAGCAGTGACTCCTTTTTGTTACTGCCTCAGCTTTCAGTTTGGGAGCTCGTCTGTCTCAAACTGTGACTGTTTTTACCCATTACCAGTCTGCGATTGTCATTTATTGATTTTAATTTAAGACTTTGCAGTGCTCGGCAGTCCTAGATTTTTTGTTTTTGCGGCTTGTTTTGAGTGCTGGCACCAAAAATGCTGCTTGTGTTTGTGTATAAAAGGAAATATTTGGTGATGCAAACAAATTATCCATTTCATCCTTTCGAGCATATGAGTACCCTGTGTGTATATGGGCACATTTTGAGATTAAACATAAGCAATGGTAAATCTTTCCTCCATGCCATTCCCAGACACTCTTTCTCTCTAACTCTGTCTTTCTTTTTTTAGTTTTACTGGCCTGTCTGCTTCTGTGTAGCATACAGCATGATGGCGTCTTAGGGAGAGTTTTGGTCGTGCATTAACAATAAGGCAAGTTTAAAGTGAGGAAAATTGCTTTGGCGACTCTTTCTTTTGTTGCTTGTATTTACAGAAGCACAAATTTTTTATATATACCCAGTATTGGCTGAGAAAATAACCTTTTTTTCCTTACAACATGCCCCTTATGCAACCCCTTAAGTTTGCCAGAAATACTTCCCCTTCACTTGATTAAATCCTTACAGCCATTTTAGGTCATCAGCACAGCCTCTACATTTAAAAGTGCTGTACAAAGACGCAGCACCATGACTCATGTTGATCCACTGTGGTTACATTGATTAAATCACAGGCAACCAACAACCAGCTGGTAAACTCTGACCAAACAAACTTGTCTTTTTCTGTGTGACATCAAACTTGGCCGCTACTGTGCCAGTTTATCCAACCGTGGTGAGCATTTTAAAACTTCACTCTCAGTTTCGGCAGCAGTGGAATGTACACTAATTGAATGCAGCCTTATAAATCCCTCAACTAAAGAGCACCAAGCAAGCAGTCTTTTTAACAAGGATTGTGGCCATGAAATCCTGTTGTGATTGTGGCAGATTAAGTACCTGCAACTACTATTTTGTATGCAATAAAAATGATATCCTCCTTTTTCAGGCTTTGGAACATTATTAAACTGCCCTTATACTTTAGAATTACTTAAATTGAACAAAGAACCAAATCGCAGCCTTAGAAAGGATTGCGTTACTTTCCCAGATGCCCGTGGCTTTGACTTTAGTATCATTTTAATATCAAAATGACAGATGATTTATTCTAACCCTAACTCTATTTTGTTATTTTGTTTCTCAACAGAGAGGACATCTCACATACTTCAGTGTGTAAGTAGGTAATGGTTGGGCTAACTGCATTAAAACTACGTATGTAAGAAAGGTGTTAATACAGCATTTGCAGTGAAACACATTGCTATACCAAACAGAATCCAAAATCTGAAGTGAAATTATCTTTCTCTTGGTACTAGTTCACTTTCATTTCGTTTTCAACACATGATTTATTGTCTTTCTTTTCTCCAATAGTTCTATTTAAGTTTAGGGTGGCTGGATCTTATCCCAGTATCTATTTTGGGGGAATGCAGGGAAGCACCTCGACAAGTCGCATCCATCAGAGCAAATGAAAATGTATACCTACACCACTTAAGAGACTCCAATACACCTACCTTGCATGAGTTTTGAATGTGGGATGAAACCAGAGCACCTGGGTAAAACACAGGTAAACAAGGAGAGAGCAGACACACTCAGAAAGGGCTTCATTTTTTATTTTAAACCATATTTGCTTTTTCTGGGATCACAACTGCTGTGCCTTGGCCAATGTGTAGTTTATCACATGTAGTGCTCAAGACCAGATTCTTAATTTTGACATAGACAGACTCCTGCTTTTCATTACAACTCTAATTTTCGTGTAGAGTAACCGTCTTCCAGTAAATAATCATTTCCACCATTGACGGGACCAGGGCCTTCCAAATTACCATTTAGATTGGACAACTCAATGCCAAGAGAAAGCCAATTACTCAGTGAGGAAAATGAATAGAGGAAGGCAGGAGAGTGAGTAGATATCCCAGCAGGTGAAGCCATTTGCATCAATCCTTAGAATACTGTATCACACCAGCATCTTATGTTATTTCGATGGCTGTTACTTTAAAATCTGCAGCCAGAGTGGATTTTGGCTCTGCAGCGCTGTTCACGCAGTTAGCTGAGCCTTTGAAATTTGAAAGGAGACAGGTGCTGCCTTTAGTAATTGAAACTGGCAAATTGGCTCACTCAAAGGTAAGCCTGAGCAATTGGGGAAATGACCCATTTTTCAGCCAAGTGGAATTATGTGTATTTCAAAAAATCCATTTTGAGGAGAACTTGTTTATTGGCAGGAACTGTTAGGAATTTTACATCAATTTGTTTTCTATTATTGCACAGAAATAGGGAGACTAACTTGAAGCCAAGAGAGATGAATATCAATATTATTCTTAATCATCATTGTATTCAATTTCTAAAGACTCTAATCCGGAGTCTCAAGTCTGGCTTGGTTTAAAAGAATATTTATTGTATCCACAGCTGTCTGGACATCTGCCTGCTCAGCTGTTATCCTTAGTGCGTGCGTGTGTGTGTGCGTGCGTGGGTTGGTCTGTCTGTCTGTCTGTCTTTTCGATGAAGGAATCCAGTAAATCATCATAGTATTAGTCTAATACATACTCTTGCATAGAATTCGAGCAAGTTGCTCATCCACCAATTATTAATCCATAGACATGTATCAACTGTGTCAAATGTTATTTTACGTTACAGAAAGCTTTTTGTTTAACCAACATGGATATTACACTTTTTAAAAATATTGGCATACCCCATTTTTTGTAATAAATAAGAACATCACTACAATAAACCACAGCTGCAATTAACAATCATTTTCATTATCAATAAACCTGGTGATTATTTTCTAGATAAATGGATGAATTGTTTGCTCTCTTAAAATGTCAAACAGTCAAACAATAGACTAAGAATATCAAAATTGTTGCAGATTAGTTTTTTTTTTACCAACAAATTGTTTTGTCTCTACAGAAATGTCCCATTGAGAAAGCTGTGTGTCTGTAAATCTGTATTTAAAACTAGCTTTCCATCCTCTCCTTTAGCACAGTTATCTAATCTGGCCAACAACACTTCCAAAAATCCTTAATTTCACACAGAAACCAGCTTTGATAGCAATCCAAGATGCAGCAAAATGATACAGATCTTTTAAGAATCAAGGTCCAATCTACTAAACATGATTTGACTCAGATAATCTGAGTTTCTCAGTGTTTTTTAATTGGAATAACAGACACTCTAGCCCCGTTACATTCCGTAGCCAATCCAGTGTTAGAATGGTTTAAATGCAAGACAGGGGCTCCTGCCTGATGGATGCAGAAGTCATCCTGTACATTATGTCCTGAGGTTCAGTTTTGCATAAAAATGTGACCAACTCTGCACACATCCAGACCCGTTACTGTCCCACTTATTCACGAAACATGAGGCTTTTTGCGACAGTCACTGTAGATAAAAGAAACCAATATATACAGTATATTATATTTGACGGACTGCAAAAATGGTTGCAGAAATTGACATTTTTAAACAGAGGTCCCCTACCGTCTGGGAATAAATGATATGCCTGCAACAATTCTACCTTACCTGGGCACCACACGGTGCAGGTTGGCAGATGGTTATGGCTGGCTTTGATGGCAACACCGTTGAATGAGGGCAAATGTGGCGTGTGATTCACCTCACTGCTGGCAAATGGGTTTGTTCTTGTCTCTTTAAATGACCCAGATATTGCCAAGGGGAACCCACATGTGCACACATTCATAATTAATACTAGTGAAACAATGAACTACACACACACACACACACACACACACACACACACACACACACTGAGTGGACCAATGTCGAGCGTAGAAGGCTCCCTCGAAGCTAGTAATTTTAATTACATTCATGTTATATAATTGGTAAAAATACAAAATGCTTTTTAGTGTCTGTTTGCATTAAATATGGTTGAAGACAATGACAAAACTTTACACAAGCTAGTGTAATTCACAGTAAATCCTCAAAATTCAGTTATTAAAACACCAAGCAGTATTGACTATAAGCCAGCATAGTTATTCAGTTTGGGTTTCTTTCGTTGTGTAGCCGTTGGCTCTGAATACCTGCCACGGTTGACTGCTGTAAATCAAAAACAATCTTCTAGTTCTTGCATGCAGTCACAGAGAGGAATAGAGTAATAACATATGTCTGCTTCTCTGTCAAGGTCAGGGAGAGACCCTTTCCCGTTCAATAGAAACACATGACTGGAGGTTATCATAAAGATATTATCACCCACCACAAACAGACTCGACCTGGTTATTGACTGACACTAATCTCCAACGATTTCCTCAGCAGTCAGAGTTCATGCTGGTTGCCTTGAAATGTTGGAGTATGTTTGATTAGTGGTTGACATTTAAAGCCTTTAATCCAGCAAATAAACAGTTTGTCAGATCTCATAGGTTTTTTTGTTGGTGTCAATTTGTTTTATTCTAATCCATACAATCAATATGCTGTGTAATATGTGAGTAATTACACTGTTTACTTGCTTGTTTATTTGTGTTGTTTTGCACAGTTTGTGCTTAGTGACCACAGATTAACTGGCAAGCAGATGGACATCAAACCAAAAAAAGAGATTGATGCTTCATTAGTAACATTTGTGTCCACTGGTGTTAATACAGAACAAAAAGTCATCGTCATGGTCAATCTGAACTCCACATGCAGACGTCCCTCTCTCAAAGGTCCTGCAATCAAATCTGACTGTGTGTGTGTGTGTGTGTGTCTGTCTGTCTGTCTGGCCTACAGAGGTTTCTGAATCTGAATACAGGCTCATTGTTTTGCCTTGTAATTTGGATGGATGACTTCTGCGGTCTGTCGTATGGCGTTATATTAGTGCCAAATGTCGAGAGCTCAGTGAAACATCTTCATGAGCAAATAATATTAATTCAGACACAGCAGCGAGTGAGGAAAAAACAGCTGCGAGTGAGGAACAAACAGCTGCGAGTGAGGAACAAACAGCTGCGAGTGAGGAAAAAACAGCTGCGAGTGAGCATAACTACCACTGGGGGGCATACGCGCTCTCGAAAGTGAGTTCTGCTCCTGTGCTTTTATTCTGCTCGCTCGGAATGGTGTTTTGCTTCCTCGCGTTAGTCGACTTCCAATTTTGACAGGTTGTGGGAGGGAACAAACGCTGACCCTCTTGTGATTGGTCATTTCCCACACGGAAGCCCAGGAAGGGATGGACCTTGGTCTTGACCATTGAAAGCCAGGGAAGAAGAGACCTTGACGAAGACAAGAGGAGGACGGTTTATGAGGTAAGTCGCTGTTGGCTAAAGCTAAAGCTGGTCATATCTGCGGAAAAAACACAATTTGTATCAAAATGTAGCTATATTTAGGAGATATGTTAGTGCAGGTGACAACAACGTTATGTTTTTAGCATCTTAACGTGTATTGTTATGTCAACGTTAGTAGGCAGTCAATAACGTTAGTTAAGATTAACGTTAGCTAGCTAGCTAGTGTTTGAATAGCTAGATAGCTCCCTATGTCTTGCTGTGAACGTTATGTTATAAAGTTATAAAATAAACTGCATCTTAATTCGTATCAAAGTATAGCTATATTTCTAAAATATGTTAATGTAGGTGACGGCAACGTTACTTATTTTTTTTGCTTAACGTAATATTAACTTTAGTTAGCTAACGTTAGCAGGCAGTCAAACGTTAACATCAGTGTTTAAGTAACGTTAACGTTAAATTAGCTAAGTTTTAAACTGCAGCATTGTTAGGCTAGCGTGAATAGTCTAGCTATGCCACAGAATAAAGCAACATTGCCAGACTTTACTTTTTGTTAATGTTAGCCACAAGTTGAAGGTAACGTCAGACCTCCCTATGTCTTCCAGGTAACGTTACGTTATAAAGTTTTTAGCTGCATCATTATTAGGCTAATGTATACGTCTATGCCTATTGTACTCTATGAAACAGTTTTAGCGTAGTTAATTAACTAACGTCACTTTTAATAAGTAATGTTAGTCAGCTGGCGGTCGGCCTTACAACTAATGTTGTGTTAGTTATGCTAATGTTAAGTTAGCTCTCTGTCTGGCTGCTAACGTTAATGGAATAACGTAAACACTGCAAACGTTAGGCTTACAGCTTGTAGTTATATATATTTTTATCCTATTCCAGACAGAATTTGTCACACCGGCACTGGGCTCTCCCTCAGCCACGCCCACTACACAGTCTCCTCTCAATCAGTATCATCGTTCACTATCCCCATCCTGTTAGCACTCCTCACCTGTTGCCTGTTTGAACTCGTTATCTCATCTACAAGAACCCTCCCCATGGCTCAGTTGTTGTCTGGTCTCATCACTATAGGACTCCACATGTCATTTGGATTCTCCCATTTTTTGCTGCTGTGCCAGATCTTCCTGTGTTTATCTTCTGAGAAGTTAAGTTTATCTCCTGGCCTGTGTTCTTCTGAGTTTATTAGAACTATTTTGATTTGAAGTCTCCAAAGTTTTCTGTGTTTTTTGGAATCCAAGTTTCCTGAGTTTGAGCCTGTGTTTTTTGACTGGAAGTTTCCTGAGTTTTTCTGCAATTGTTACTTTTTGTACCCTGTCCAAGACCTCCATTAAAGATATTCGGATGGTATTCTGTGTCCTGCGTCTGAGTCTGTGACAGAAGACCAGACCCCACACATGGACACCACAGACACCGAGGCGGAAGCTGCCAACCCCGATCCCTTCAGGGAGTTGATAGCCGAGTTGCGACGAGCCATCAATGCAGCAGCTGCCTCTCCTGCGCTACTTCCAACACACCTTGCCGGTCCTATGGGCACACCCGCTCCATACTCCGGTGCCCCTGAAGACTGTAATGGCTTCCTGCTGCAGTGCTCTCTAGCATAGATGCAGTCTCACCGCAACCCCACAGACCGTGCCCGGATCGCCTACATCATCAGCCTGCTCACTGGGAGAGCCCTTCAGTGGGCTGAAAGTGTTTGGAAGCAAGCCGGCCCGGTCACCAACTCGCTCCAGGCATTTACAGAGCACTTCCGTGAAGTTTTTTGTCTCCCCTCCGGTGATACCACTCTTCAAGAACGACTTCATAGCCTTCGACAAGGCAAGAGCTCCATCTCTGACTATGCCCTCCAGTTTCGTACCATGGCTTCTGCAACTGGTTGGAATGAGCCAGCTCTGCTCACTACCTTCCGCCAGGGCTTAGAACCATCACTCCTTCTGCACCTCTCTGCCTATGATGACAGCATGGGATTGGAGAGGTTTATTCAACTTGCGATCCGGGTGGCCCATCGGCGTGAGAGTTGCTTGAGTGAGTTGACAGCTCCACCACGCTACGACCCAGTTCGCTGCCCCCCAAGTCCATCCTCTGAACCAGGAGGTGAGCCCATGCAGTTGGACTATGTACGCCTGACCCCGGCTGAACGTCAAAGACGATTAACTCAGAGGCTCTGCCTATACTGTGGGGCTGGAGGACACACCATAGCAGCCTGTCCCATTCGTCCACCACGACCCTTGGTGAGTGCTATTCAAACCCCATCATTGTGTTCCTCTCCATTGTGTACCTCCATAACCCTCACTGCTCCGAACGGCTCCCTTGCAGCCACCGCCCTCATTGACTCGGGCTCCGCCGGCAACTTCATCTCCGGGGCCCTCTGCCACCGCCTCAACCTCCGTCGCTTCCGGTGCCAGACCTCGTTTACCCTCCAGTCCATAGTAGGCAAGCCCCTGGACCGATGTTTGTTCCACCATCTGGCTGGACCTGTTAAGCTGCAAGTTGGTTGGTTACATACTGAAGAAATCACTTTCTTGGTTCTAGAACACTCCACCACTGATGTCATCCTGGGTCGCCCCTGGCTGTTGCATCACTCGCCCACCATCGGCTGGAGCTCGGGTAACATCCTGAAGTGGGGAACAGACTGTTTTCCACATTGTTTCCCTGACCTACCTCTTACTCGTCCACAACCCCTTCCTCCACCCGTGGCACTCTGAACCACTTCGGTGGAAAGCCCAAAAAGCAACAGTCTGGTAGAGATCCCCCCGGACTACCTCCACTTCAGTGATGTGTTTTGCCCGCAACAAGCTGCCAGGTTGCCTCCTCACCGCCCATGGGACTGTGTCATTGATCTCCTACCAGGTGAGCCAGTGCCCAAGGGCAAGATTTACCCTCTTTCTCTGCCCGAACAGAAGGCCATGGAGGAGTACATCAAGGAGGCCCTAAACCAAGGCTACATCAGACCATCTACCTCCCCTGCTGCTTCGTGGCCAAGAAGGATGGCGATCTCAGACCCTGTATTGACTACCGTGCACTCAACAAGATCACCGTCAAATACAGGTACCCTCTTCCCCTTGTCCCATCCTCCCTCGAGCTTCTGCGAGGTGCACAGATTTTCTCAAAACTAGACTTACGTAGTGCTTACAATCTTGTTCGGATCCGGAAGGGGGACGAGTGGAAGACCGCCTTTGTTACCCCTACGGGCCACTATGAGTATCTGGTGATGCCATACGGATTAGCTAATGCCCCCTCTGTATTCCAGGCATTTATGAACAAGATATTCCGAGAGTACCTCCACCGTTTTGTGTTAATCTACATCGATGATATTTTGATATATTCCAGTAATATGGCCGACCATCTCCACCACGTAGCCTTGGTCCTCCAGAAGCTCCGTGAATACAATCTCTATCTCAAAGCTGAAAAGTGCTCCTTCCATCTGTCTCAGGTCCAGTTCCTCGGATACAACAGGTAGCGGCAGTGCACTCCTGGCCAACACCCACAACCATAAAAGAACTCCAACGCTTCCTTGGTTTTGCCGATTTTTTTATTCTTTATAAAGAACTACAGCTATCTCACGTCCCCTCTCACCTCCCTCCTCAGAGGTAAACCCAAGACCCTCTCCTGGAACAAAACCGCCACCCAAGCCTTCAAGGACTTGAAGAAAGCCTTCACCACAGCTCCAGTCCTCACACAACCAGACCTGGATAGACCCTTCATCGTCGAGGCGGATGCCTCAACCACCGGGCTCTGAGTAGTGCTTTCTCAGCAGCAGGGGAAGCCCTCGAAGCTACATCCATGTGCCGCCTTCTCCAGAAAACCGGTGAAACAGAATTATGATGTCGGCAACCGAAAGCTACTAGCCATCAAGCTAGCCTTGGAGGAGTGGCGCCACTGGTTAGAGGGGGCTAAACATCCATTCCTGGTGTTGACTGACCATCGCAACCTAGAGTACCTCCGAGAGGCAAGGCGTCTAAACCCCCGACAGGCCAGGTGGTCCCTCTTCTTTACCCGGTCACACCTAGGAGTTGACTTCATCACAGATCACCCATCATCATAAGGTCATACATGCATCTTGGTGATCGTGGACAGATTTTCCAAATCCTGTAAACTTATTCCATTCAAAGGCATTCCTACAGCTAGTGATACCGCCCAGGCACTCTTTCACATGGTCTTCCGAAATGTTGGTATCCCAGAGGACATTGTTTCTGATCGTGGCCCCCAGTTCATCTCCAGGTTCTGGCGGGCCTTCTGCTCTCTCCTAGGTGTGACCGTGAGCCTCTCCTCAGGTTACCATCCACAGACGAACGGGCAAACGGAGAGGAAGATCCAGGACATCGGTCGGTTCCTTCGGACCTTCTGCCAAGGTCAGCAGCACAGTTGGCATCAGTTCCTGCCATGGGCCGAGTACGCACAGAACTCTCTTCTGCAATCAACAACGGGCCTCACCCCGTTCCAGTGCGTACTCGGCTACCAGCCTCCCCTTTTCCGCTGGACGGGGGCACCGTCAGAAGTGCCAGCGGTGGACCATTGGTTCCGTCAGAGTGAAAGGGTCTGGAATGAGGCACACCGCCAGCTGCAGAGAGCCATCCGGCGCCACAAACACCATGCTGACTCCAGGCGGGCATCTGCGCCATCCTACATCGTCGGACAGAAGGTGTGGCTGTCTACCTTCACCATCACTGAACTCATTAACCCAGTCACTGTTAAGCTACAACTTCCCCCACATTATAAGATCCACTCTACTTTCCATGTCTCCCTGCTCAAACCGTTTGTTCCCTCTCCTACAGAGCCTGGTGGTGTAAGGGATTACAATTTCCAAAACCGTAATTATATCACATACTAATCCAAGTAACGCTGCATTACCGGTGTTTTGTTTTTTGTCCAAGGTAGGCTTTCTTATATGATGACGTGACAGGTACGCTTGTTGTAATTTAGCGTACTGCAAGACAGTGCAGGTCACGTCACATCAACTACTAGCCAAAAAGCTAAACGAAGGATGATGGAAAAGAGTAACATATTACACTTCCTGAGTAACTTGCCCAACAGTGCTTCTAAAACAGATTAATATAATTTGATCAGGTGGCAATAGTCTGCATATTTATCTAGTTCCTTTTAGTTTAGTTTGGTTTGGTTTGCCTCTCACCTGCTGGCTGAAGCTTAAAGGACAATTCTGGCGCAAAACGAACCTAGGGGTTATCAACTGATGTGTACCTACTCTGTGGTAAAAACTGACCATACTGTCTATGGAGATTCCACGTTGCACGGCGTTGACTAGTCATGACTGGTTTCCAAGATGGCTCCCGCAAGTAAACATGAACGCGACTTTATAATCTATCTTTTTAATAAACTATCTGTACACTTACAACGTTGTCAATGCTTCGGTTCACATTTAGGGACCCTAATTATGCTAACGTTAAAGTTGGTGATATTTCCAGCCTTTTTAGTGGTATTAAATAGCGATTTAATTTGAGTGTCCCCATGCCCCAAATACTAGCATTTCAAGCTAACCAGCGATCCGCGGTAGCCTCGTTAAAGCTCCAAACTCATTCGATTAGCATGAAAACATGTCCCAGAGAGCGACAGAGTAGGTAAACATCAGTTAATAACCCCTAGGTTTGTTTTGCGCCGGAATTGTCCTTTAATGTGAGAATGTGGCAATGCCAGATCTCTGTGCCCGTGCCACATCTTAGTGATAATTTCCATTGTACTACGTGTCAGTTACCAATGGCTATGAGAGGCAACGTTAACATCTCAGTCACTCAGGCATTCATTAAAGCCAAAGAATAATGAAAATAAAATCACTGGAGGGAAAGCAAGAAACAAATCATCACTGTCAGGCAGATGGTAAAGGGATGATTAAAGTCGATACAATCCATGTTAAGTCAAAGATGATGCTCATCGTCAGAGTGTAGCTCAGCTGTGCTGCCACTTGTAGCCATAATTAAATTGTAAATTAGTAAGTTTGGGTATACGTCCTTCAGGGCTGTGATACATAGTATGGAGTTTGTAGTTGTTCAGGACTATGATACATAGTATGAAGGTGTGGCAAGCAACAAACTAGCTGGGAGATCTCTGCCCTATCAACACACCCATGTGAGGCCCATATGGGCTGGTGAGTGGGCAAAGATGGGGCAGTTAATTTTGTCCGGGGGTTCCATGGTGGCCCCATGTGGGCAAGCCCAGATGGGCTGAAGGTGGGCTTCACATGGACCCTAGCTAAAACCCACATGGGGAAACCCAGGTTTCTCCCATCTGGGGCCCACACTAGCTAGTTCCTGTCCTCTTAACTAATACTCTCCAAAAAAGCTTTTGGTTAACATCATGCGGTAAAATAAAATAAAATCATCCCGTTTAGAGGCAGATTCTTACCTGCCTTTTGTCCACACGACAGTCTTGAACTTGCGGATCCTTAACGGACAGCAGACAGTACTACTACTCAAAGGCGGCAACGTTTTTTTGTCCTTTCAAAGGCGGCAAAGTTGTTGCTGGGCAGACTTCGTTAGCTCGGTGATGGGGGTGGAGCTTTCCAGATGTGCGCTTCACAGTGGAGAGTGCGCGCTGCTTACTTTAGGGTTTGAACATTTTGTGGGGAAACCGTTAGCAAACATGTCTGTTGAAAGTCGTAATAGTGCTTAAGACAACTATTGAATTGCCATGCCTACCCTTCTAAATAGCTTAATAGCCTAATCAAATTCGTATAAAAACTGGCTATTGTTAAAAATAGCATCCATGTCTGACATAATCAATTTTGAATATCTTAGGAGTAGAGCCCAGCTGGAGCCCACTTAGTTTAGCCCATCTACTGCCCATGTGGGGCCCAACAACAAAGCCCACTCTGTGCCCATGCCCAGCCGAAGCCCAACCAGCCCAAGTGAGGCCCATGTGGGCCCCAACTGGACGTGTTTGCAGGGTGGTGCATCAATATTTTGAGTGCTGGCGAGGTATGTCAAAAAATCTTTAAAAGGTTCAGTGGTGGAACGTCTAAGCTCAACACCCTCAAAAAAAGGAAATCAAAATCTAGTTCTGATAAATATTAGTAGTTATATATTTAGAATAAACTTAAAATTGGTAGGAAAATAAATAACAAAATTCATAAACATTTACTGAAGCTGTATTTAAAGTCTAAAAAAGGAATAAACAAACCTAAGGAAATAACAGAAAGACTGAATGACATAACTAGACACAAAGGATAATCACCATAGTGCATAGCGACAACTCCGGATTTCCACTGGATGCGGAACGTCTGCGTGCTCCGCTGTCCGTCAGTACCCACTAGGTCCGGATTTGTTGCGGCACGGCTGCGGCCATGACTGACAGCTGTAGTCACGAGGACCCACAAAATCTCGCAAATTCATGTAGAATAGAACCACAAAACCAACAACAGTTTTTTTTTCCATCCAGAGGAGTACAGGGGAAACAACTCTGGAACAACTTAAATTAAATTCTCTTCCCCATCAGCACCTTCTATTAACATACAGTAGGCCTATGTGTGCATATCAGCTCCTGCTTTCAGAACTAACTCTTGCAAATTGCCTGAACCATTCTAAATCCAGCAGATTGTGCCATCAACCACACTTACATCTCCCGTTGTTTTTTTTTACGATCCTTAAACTACGGTGGCCGACAGGGGCAAACGCCCTACAACTTAAGAAAACACACGCAAATAGACAAAACACAAGCAAATTAAGAAAACAACTTCATTAATTTGACAACACATGTGCAGCATTCAGCAAACGCGCTGCAAATACACACAACACAACCAAATACATAAACGCACTGCAAATAAAAAACGATGCAAAAAGAAAAGCATACAAACCCCGAAAAAAGAAGCGATGCAGAAAGAAAAACAACTTCATTAATTTGACAACACATGCGCAGCATTCAGCAAACGTGCTGCAAATACACACAACCAAATACAGAAACGCGCTGCAAATACACACAACACAACCAAATAGATAAACGCGCTGCAAATACACACAACACAACCAAATAGATAAACGCGCTGCAAATACACACAACACAACCAAATACATAAACGCGCTGCAAATACACACAACACAACCAAATACATAAACGCGCTGCAAATACACACAACACAACCAAATAGATAAACGCGCTGCAAATATGAAATGATGCAAAAAGAAGAACACAAACCCCGAAAACAAATGCAACAAAAAAACGCAGCATCCAGATTACACAAGAGGGAGCAGCTAAGTGGAACAGCTTGATTTTCGACCGTTAACCGATATTAAATTCATATTATTATTATTATTAATAACATAATATATTAATAATATACAGGCCATGCTCCCGTCTCATGCCCTCCCGGCTGGTGCCGTCCCCGAGCTTTGGCTTTTCAAAATAAAAGCTTGCGTCTGGTCCGCTATGTTTTTGTACTTTGGTTTGTTGGATGTTTTTGAACTAAACAGTACGGCAATCATGCTAATGAATACAATAACTTGTTCAGCAGATGTCTTACTTACAACAAGATGGAGTTAGCGAAGCAGTTTTGTGTTCATATGTGTGAGCGGGATTTATTCAGTTTGATAAATCCCACGGTAAATTGGCTGGTTTACTAAACAGAGAGGGACTAGAAATCCTGTCTGTTTTTTGTATTTCAAGAGCGAATTGCTCCACAATATGAATACAGATGGATGACTTATTTTGTTGGTAACCGTTGTTGTATAATCACAATATTAGACTTGAGGAGGCCTATACTTCAGTAATTTCGGACCTCGAAATGAAACCATCTCATGTAATATGGCTTAAACAAACGTCAACGTTAAACGCTGATGCAGTTTTAAATGTTTTATCACCACGAGTTTACAGACGTCTCTGCTGATTGAGTATCACCTGTGACCTGAGCCGAGAAACACCCACCAAACAGAGAAAACATATCTCAAACATAGACTTAATATTTACAGTCTATGCAGGCGCTCTCTCTCTCTCTCTCTCTCTCTTTCTCTCTCTCTCTCTCCCCGTGGGGTCGAAAATCAAGCTGTTCCACTTAGCTGCTCCCTCTAGAAGCCTGGGGAACTTCCGTTGTGTAATCTGGATGCTGCGTATTTTTGTTGCATTTGTTTTCTGGGTTTGTGTGCTTTTCTTTTTGCATCGTTTCATATTTGCAGCGCGTTTATCTATTTGGTTGTGTTGTGTGTATTTGTAGCGCATTTATGTATTTGGTTGTGTTGTGTGTATTTGCAGCGCGTTTATGTATTTGGTTGTGTTGTGTGTATTTGTAGCGCGTTTATCTATTTGGTTGTGTTGTGTGTATTTGCAGCGCGTTTATGTATTTGGTTGTGTTGTGTGTATTTGCAGCGCGTTTATGTATTTGGTTGTGTGTATTTGCAGCGCGTTTGCTGAATGCTGCTCATGTGTTGTCAAATTAATGAAGTTGTTTTTCTTTTTGCATCGCTTCTTTTTTCGGGGTTTGCATGCTTTTCTTTTTGCGTTTTTTATTTGCAGTCCGTTTATGTATTTGGTTGTGTTGTGTGTATTTGCAGCGTGTTTGCTGAATGCTGCACTTGTGTTGTCAATTTAATAAAGTTGTTTTCTTAATTTGCTTGCGTTTTGTCTATTTGCATGTGTTTTCTTAAGTTGCAGGGCGTTTGCCCCTGTCGGCCACCGTATTAAACGCATATGGATTGAAAAGAGTGGTGCACTTTACTAAATTCATGGAAAATGCGCCTCAGATGACAGACAAACTGCTTCCAAGTCGCTACCCTGTTTGATTAATAATCAACGTGTCTTTAGGCACAAATAATATATTTGTAATATTAACTGCTGTAAGGTGCGAAACACTTTATACATATATTTAAGTAAATTAAATTAATAATCTGAGATCCAAATTACCTCTTTTATTTGTATCATCCTGCAACAAAAATTGTAAAAGGTCTCTCATGAGAAACTGTGACGGAGGAGCTGTGTTTTAATATTTCCACCAAGCAACCACGCTGTTAAACCCTTTTGCCCAAAGCTGCTCCTTTTTCTGTATTTATACTTCTGGAGGGATTTGTGGTTATAAAGACTGCAGCTCTACAATACTAATACGTTTTGAAAGGAGGCAGGGAAAGGTTTCAATATTTTTTGCCCATGGGTCCTTTCCAGGGACATTATGTGATGTATAACTCCCAGAACATTGTGTGGCTATGATAAGAATGTGTTGTCATCATTGGATTTAGTATTCCCAGACAATTGTAGCTGCTAGCTTAGTCTGTCTGTCTGTCAGTCGGTCGGTCTGTCTGTCACTATCCATTTCCCCTGACAGATGATGAATGAGGCCCTGCCTACAGCCAGGAGGGAGAGAGAGTGTGTCAGGCAGATAGACTAAGTGCAGCAGTCAGTGAATATGTCAGGTTAAAATGCTGGGACATTGCTCCCCTGTAATCCCTTTGGCTTGGTAGATTAGGACAGACATGATGTAGTGCCAACAGCCAAATTTGTATTCTGGTCATCTCCCTTTTTTCTGCAAGAAACTACTTTTGGCCATATTTAGTCCTCCTTTGGTTTCAAAAGAATATCAAGCCAAATAAGGGCTCCACGATTCGATCCAATTTTCAATTTAAACATTTAAAAGTACACTTGACTAATGATGCATCACTGAATGCATCATGAAATCTTGTTGGAGACCACAGCTTTAGGGCAAAATGTTGCCACACCAGTGACTTCAGGGAAGCGGGAGGATTTTCCAGTTCTGTTATTTCTCCGTGAACTCCGACTCCTGCAGTGGCTGTGGTGTCTGGAAAAGTGCAGCAACGTTTTGCTGTGTCTTTAGCTGCATGCTACCAGCCGGTAAGCTACGATGTGTCATCTGTGTGTGTGTGTTTTTTTTTTCTTCAGACGTGCACAAGTAAGCAGGGGTGGAGAGAGAAAATAATACTGGGGGAAATGACAATCCTGCTTCTATTTTTGATAATTGAAAAGTCATTTTGAAAAATCGAAATTGTGACACCCCTAGTTGTCATGAAAGGAAGAAAGTCACAAAGCCACTCCCATTTTCACTGAAGATGATTAAAGTGGAAGATATTGTTCATGTGAGCTGCAGTAAAATTAGAAGAGTAAGAATCTACAGCCATGCTGGTGGCTCTGTGAGTGGTGCTTTGAGCTAATGTGGCAGGATTTAATTTATTAATTATATATTATTTCAATTTAATATTTAGTGTTAAAGAGAGCTTCCTGCTTCTTACAGTGCAGACGCTTTGCTGCTTGCTCCTGCCTCTGCTTGCATATGTCTGCTGATAATCTTGCTTTTCCTCTGAGAGAAACTATGAGCAGCGGGTCTTGGATACTTATAAATCACTAGACTATACATTTTTTGTAGACATAGTAGGCTATTGCCATATTTCAACATTTGTCTGCGTGAGCGTGGCCTACCAATAGCTCAAGCCTGTCCTAAAGTGACTGTAGCTAAAGCTAATTAGCAGCAAGATGCCTCCCTTCTCCATGGAGGACTACTACAAACTCCTTCAGAAGATTGCAGTTCTGGAAACCAAAATTTACCGGTTAGAAGTAAACGTGGAAGTGAACGGATCATGTGGAAATGACACCACTTTACCATTGACCCAAAACAATGGACAAAAGCATGCCAACACATGGCTAACTAGCACCAGCAAGACTACAAACAAACAGCAGGGCTGTGGAATGGGTAATAAATCAACAAGTGGTAGTCCTCCCTGGAACTCTTTTGGTGCAAAGCTTAAGAGTAAATCATTTTCCTGGGAAGGACGACTAACGGGCAGGGCACAGCGCCCTGAGATTTGTGATACGACCGGCTGGCCTGCATTATCATCCAGGCAGAGCACCTCTTCAACCCCTGTACTCAGTAGGACACAGCCGTGGACAGCTGCAAAAGGGAGAATTAGCAACAAAATGCCTCCCCAACAACTAAGTGTGCAGGTGGAGAACATATTTGCTCCTCTGCTGTAGGACCCTGGACATGACCTGGATTGCGTCTCATCGTCACACAGAGGGGTAAGGACTGAGAGCAATTCAAAAAGTAAAAAGCTACAGGGAAAGCTAACGACTGGGCACCAAACTCTGATTGTGGGTGACTCTACTGTAAAAAGCAGTAAAAACACCAAAATACTCTGTTTTCACAAAGACATGGTGTCTGATTTGGTCCAAAGAATCCCGGATATCGTGGCAGCACACCCAACTGTGAAGAACATTATACTGCATATAGGGTCACATGATGTTGTAAAGCAAGTCCTGAATCGTGACTTTATGAATCTGCTGAACACAGTCAGCTCCCTAAACGTGGAGGTGTTCATCAGTGGCCCTATACCGCCAGTCAGAAGAGGAGCTGAGAGATTCAGCAGACTGCTGGCACTGAACAGATGGCTTTCAACTGCATGTACCGTCCACTCTCTGCGGTTCATTGACAATTTTAACATTTTCTGGGACCGCGGACATCTTTTTAAAGCAGATGGACTTTTTCTTAACAAGCCAGGAGTAAAGCAGTTCACCTCTAGCCTACTTTACTTTCTACACCACACATCTACTCCCTCGGCCAAGGACACAAGACAAGATAAATCAACACAAACAAAACAAGAGGAAGACACAACAAAGTGCGGCAGTGATCCACCACAGCCCCCACCTGAGCAAAGATTTGACCATGGAGGACCACAGAACGGAGACGAGAAATCTCAACCCCCCTTTTCACCCATCCAACACTCCTCAAACCCCCTTACCAACACCAACGCCTTTGAGGATCCATCGCTCTCCCCTCCGCCTTTTCCCCTGTTTCCCCCTGCCACATGTTGGGGTTCACTGACCGGATGGAGCAGCTGGTAGATGCTGGAATCAAGTTTGCCCCACTACCTTCTCCCATCATTCGCCCCCCAGCATCAAACTGACCCTGTTTTGACTGAACCGCTGAAAGTAAAACGCCAGGCACCTCTGCCCCCCTCAAGGACGGCAGCGAACTCCTTCTCACCAGACTGATAAGTATGCTTGTGTACAAAATGAAACAAGCTTTAACTGATATGTGCTGGGCCCAGGCTGCATGCCTAGTGGCACTCATGACTCTTTCCAGGACAAGCCTGGGCCCTGTGTATTCAATTCTTCGTCAATCAATGTTGTGATAGGTAATAGAAAAAGAATGGTGAATCCGCTAAGTAAGAAAAAGAAGCACTTAACTGCCAACTTAGCAAATTTAGCATCCATTCCTCGTCAGCCACAGCCTGTCCCAAAAAAACGAGACAGATAATTATTTTAACACACTAACATTAGCCTTACTAAACGTCAGGTCTTTGGCGGGTAAATCATTTTTTAATCAATGATTTTATTATTAAGCACAATCTTGACCTCATGTTTTTTAACTGAAACCTGGTTAGACCATAATAACAGTGATGCTGTTCTTATAGAGTCAGCTCCCCCCTAACTTCAATTTTATGAGTGAGAATAGAGCGAATAAGAAAGGAGGTGGAGTCGCCATTTTGTTTAATGACTCGTTCCAATGTACTCAAATATCTTATGGAAACTTTGCTTCTTTTGAATATGTGGCTCTTCAGCTAAGGTCCCCGTCTCGACCTATATTTCTAATTATCTACAGGCCACCTAAATACTGTGCATCCTTCTTTGACGACTTTAGTGAACTGCTGTCTATAATCTGTATTAACTTTGACTGTGTAGTTATTGCTGGTGATTTCAACATTCATGTTGACAACCCCCCAGGATAGAGGGACCAAAGAACTGTGTTGTATTTTTGAGAACTATGGACTGACTCAGCATGTGACGGAGCCCACACACAACAAGGGGCACACTCTGGACTTGATTATCTCGAAGGGTTTGAACATTTCCAAGGTTGTGGTGACTGATGCTGCTCTCTCTGATCATTCCTGTGTTTTCTTTAATGGCACTATCTCTGTGCACAAAAGTGTCCAAACAAAGTTAATAAGAAAACGGTATATCACTGACAACACCAGTGAAACATTCATTCAGCTTTTCTCGTCCACACCCACCCTCTCAGGGGTCTCAGTCACTGAGCTTGTAGACAATTTCAATTGTAAAATTACAAATGTTATTGATGCCATTGCTCCCATTAAGGTAAAAACTGTCTCTGATAAGAAAAGATCTCCATGGAGAAATGCCATACTGGTAAGAACAGAAAAAAAGAGAGTGTCGAAAAGCAGAACGCAGGTGGCGAAAAAACTAATCTCCAGGTCCACTACAACACCTATAAAGAGAGACTTCGCATTTATAATTTGGAACTGAGGAATGCAAGGCGGTCCTTCTTCTCGGACATTATTGCCAAAAACAATAATAACTCACGTGCTTTGTTTGCTACTGTCGATAGGTTAACAAACCCTCCAGTACCAGTAGCATCTGAACTTTTATCCACCAAGGCCTGCAATGATTTTGCCACCTTCTTCAAAGACAAAATTCAGAAAATTAGACAAACAATCAGTGCTTCCATATCGAGTACAGGGTATGTGTTGTCACAGTGTCCAGGCAAAACAAATTCCAATATGACCCAATTTCATATGATTAACCGTAAAAAACCTGGAGGACATTATACAACATCTGAAAACCTCCTCCTGCTGCCTTGATATTCTACCAACGGGCCTTTTTCAAAAAATGTTTCGAATTGTTTGGCTACAGATCTTCTACAGATTGTAAACACGTCTCTTCTCTCAGGTATCTTCCCATGGGCCCTGAAAACTGCAGTCATTAAGCCACTCTTAAAAAAAGAACAATCTAGACGCGTCACTAATGAGCAACTATAGGCCGATATCAAACCTTCCATTTTTTTACGGTTTCTCAACAACTCAACCTTTTCTTGTCACTAAACAACAGTTTTGATGCCTTCCAGTCGGGTTTTCGACCACACCACAGCACTGAGACAGCTCTTGTTAAAGTCTTTAATGACATCCACTTAAACACAGATAGTGGCAAAATTTCAGTCTTGGTATTACTTGATCTCAGTGCTGCATTTAATACGGTCGACCATGACATATTACTAGAACGATTGGAAAACTGGGTTGGCATTTCTGGCTCAGTACTAAAGTGGTTTGAGTCTTATTTAAAGAATAGGGACTACTTTGTGTCTATAGGGAATTATAGATCTGAGCATACAAATATGATGTGCGGAGTTCCCCAAGGCTCCGTTCTGGGGCCTCTCCTGTTTAACATCTACATGCTTCCACTAGCTCAAATTATGGAAAACAATAAAATAAGTTACCATAGTTATACGGATGACACACAAATTTATATAACCTTATCGCCAGGGGACTATAGTCCAATACAACAACTGACTAAGTGCATTGAACAAATTAACGAACCCGATGTGACAGAACTTTCTTAAATTAAATGATGAAAAAACTGAGGTGGTTGTTTTTGGAGCAAAGGAGGAACGATTAAAAATCAGCACTCAGCTTCAAACGATAATGTTAAAAACAACAAAGCCAGAAATCTTGGTGTAGTCATGGACTCAGAACTGAATTTTAACAGCCACATTAAGACAATTACAAAGTCAGCCTATTACCACCTTAAAAATATATCAAGGGTTAGGGTCTCAGCAGGATTTGGAAAAACTTGTCCATGCTTTTATCTTCAGTAGACTTGACTACTGTAACGGTGTCTTTACAGGTCTCCCTAAAAAATCAATCAGACAGCTGCAGCTGATTCAGAACGCTGCTGCTCGAGTCCTCACTAAGACCAAGAGAGTGGATCACATCACTCCAGTTCTGAAGTCCCTACACTGGCTTCCAGTGCCTCAAAGAATTGATTTCAAAATACTTTTGCTGGTTTATAAATCACTAAACGGTTTAGGGCCAAAATACATTTCTGATCTGCTACTACACTATGAACCACCCAGACCTCTCAGGTTGTCTGGGACAGGTCTGCTTGTTGTCCCCAGAGTCAGAACTAAACAGGGGGAAGCAGTGTTTAGTTTTTATGCTCCACATATCTGGAACAAACTCCCAGAAAACTGCAGGTCCACCGCAACTCTGTTCTTTTAAATCAAGGCTGAAGACCTGTCTTTTTGATGTTGCCTTTCTTTAAATAACTTCATTTCTTATACTGAAGCTGCACTGTTGACACTGTATAACAATCTATATAAGCATATAAAGAGAAATTCCTATCTGCTTTTATATATTTAACTGTTTTAACTGCTCTTCAATGTTTAATTTCTTATACTGCACTGTAACTTTTTTGTAACGTATTTTATCTGTTTTTAATTTTTTAATCTGTTTTCATGTAAAGCAGTTTGAATTGCCCTGTTGCTGAAATGTGCTATACAAAATAAAGCTGCCTAAATAGTCACATCAGTGACGATGTGAACATGCTGATGTTCAGCTGGTATTAGGCTATACCACCTATTTATTTTACATAAACACAATCTTAGTTTAGCTTGTTAGCTTATATGCTAATTAGCTTTCAACTCAAAATAAAGCTGAGGCTGATGGGAATGTCATTAGGTTTGCAGGTATTTTATAACTAAAGTTTAAATTTTGTCCTGATGGTGGTGCTAGAGGAAAAGTCAGGGGATCACCAAAGCTATTTAGTTCCTCTTGAGGAGGACACAAATGCCTGTATCAGATTTCATGCCAATCCATCCAATAGTTATTGGGACATTTCACGAAAAACCAAAACCTCATAGTGGCACTAGAGGAAAAGTCAGGGGATCACTTGAGTCATTAGGATTCCTTCTCTTGGCACCATGGATATCGGTACAAAATTTCATGGCAGTCCATGGTGGACTGACATTGCCATACACAGAGCCATGCTGATTGCTTGGCTGAAAGAAATGCAAGCCACAGTTGCACATTTATAATGATCTTTTCTGTCTAGTACACAGGTAGAGGAGTTGCCTTTTTGAACTACAAAGAAGTGGCCAACAAGTCGAACTCACTTGGTCTGGTTATCTGTCTCCTCCTTTCAGATAATGATACTTTATCTTACTGCGGAGATTCAGAACCAGCATTCAGACTTGTGTTGATTGCTCTTATTGACAGTCCTGAACCGCTGCCTTTCAGTGCCAGCTTTCCATTGTAATAGGATATGTCTCCTTCCTGACCTTAATCTCACACACACACACACACACACACACACACACACACACACACACACACAAGATCCTTTGTATGGTCAAAATAAGCTTCAGAGTAGGTAGCTATTGGAATTGTTCATTTACCTTTACGTGTGACTGCTCGTCTCCAATGCAACTATTCTGGATCCAATTGTGATTTCCTCAGCTGTGTCTCCATCTCTGTGTAAGTGGATAGTGCAAATACTCATATCACAGGTTGTGGCTGAGGTAAAGTAAAGGCTTATTTATTTGATTTATTTTCAAAAAATGTAGTCACTGAAGACCTGAGGGTGGAAAAGAGGGGGGCAAAACTAAGTTTCTAATTTTAGTTACTTTAATTGTTTCAGTAAATTGGACTTAATTTGTCAGCTGAAATTGCATTATGATGATTGGCACAGGAAGGGATGAGAATTTTAACTGTTCTACGCAGCACTAATTGGTTCCTCACCGAGCCCAATTTAGAGTGAGCAGCCAGCATGTCACGACCCTTTGTCTTTCTAATAAGGAACACAAACATTTCACCCTGCCTGTTTATGACTTTTTATATATATGCATATACAGAAGGACACAAACACACACACACACACCCACAAAATATAATGTATTCTAATGTTTGTTATAGAAAGCGAGATACATGTTTAAATTTGATCGGAGTTCAACATTAAAAACAACTTAGAATTTGTGAAGTTATCCCCAACTGAACTTCTAACCGCTATTCTTCACACATTTGAATTTTTCTGTCCAAGCCCGGCCCGCGTCCGACAGCTGTGACCGAACCCGGCCCGAGCCCAACAGGCATTAAGAAATTTGGAATGACATGCAGCAAAGGGCCGCAGGTGCGTCGAGGAG
The DNA here is from genome assembly GCF_031162955.1 of Sander vitreus. Lineage (NCBI taxonomy): Eukaryota > Metazoa > Chordata > Actinopteri > Perciformes > Percidae > Sander > Sander vitreus. Next base: position 20,987,438 of record NC_135871.1, on the reverse strand, counting down.
TAAACCTCTATATATGGGCACCTGCTCTGCTAACTGAGCTATCTGGGCGCCCCCAAAGTGCAGCTTTGTTATTCATATGCTTGTAGGTATTGAACATGTTTAATTTTTATTCTACCTGAAAAATATTGACGATAGAAATAAGTATTATGTGCCAGAATAATTTGTGGGTTTTTTTGTCACTTTTCTTGGTATGCAAGACTGTAAGCATACAGAGAACATACATAGAAATTGTTTTCCTAAAACCATTGTCCTTAATGAAAACATTTACAAATCTATCACCATTATATGTATTAAGACATTATTGCCAATAATGAATGTATACATAATAGCGTTTTATAGCCATTGTGTTTGGCTAAGATAGTCATTTCCAAACCTTGTGAAATCTCACACATACACTAGATTTTTTGATCAGCTGTTCTTTTGTGTACCTCTGTCTAATTCACTTATTTAATTGAAAGAACAATTAGGAAATCAAAATTGTAATTGTCACATAACACTTGTTATATCTGTTTGCTTCATAGCTGAGGATCAGGGGCATGTAGATGACCAAGATGGCCTGCATTCCATCACACCTGCCTGGTTTCTACAGTGGATCATAGGCCAAGGGCACATTCCACTTCTTCCCTCAGAGAAGAAAGGATTTTGCTGTAACGATCAAGTTTAACCATGCCTGTAGTGCAGAAACATCACAGTGTGTGTTACGCTGTTGTTTCAGCATGTGCCAAGAATATTGTACTACCTGTCAGACATATGAGGCCTTATGACCAGTTCAAAAATGGTCTAATTGAGGCTTTTCATCTGGGCCAACAGTTTAACATGGTGTAAATATTTAGCACTAGTTGCTACTCTTTTACTTTTCTTGTGATTAATGAACATTTCTTAATACTACTGTGTTTCAGGACTAATCATTCAAGAGTAAACATTACGTATTTGTTTAATGACAGTACTGTAGAGCATTTCATACAAATACAACTGGAAATCTTGCAACACGATTTCATAAAAGAAATTTCTTTACATCTCATCTAGATGCCTGGTTAATTGGCATCATGTCTCATTAATAAGTTGCTATCCAGCACTCACAGCAGTTCAATAATGTTTGTACTATGTTGCTTCATGGTTGTCGGTAACAAAAAACATTAAAAACAAATTCAATGTCCACTGGTGAACTGTTCATGAAATACAAAATGTTTTCATCTACAGTACGTGATTTAGCAAATAGTTCAATACAGCCAAATAAATGTTTCGCCCATAGGAATCTGATGGTCCTGTAACATCAATAGTGGCCCTAAGGCCTGGCATGTCCTGCTCAGAGAGAGGACATTCAATGGGTGGGAGAATCACTCCAGGACTGGTCACGTCTTGCTCACTGGCAGTGTTGAAATGAAGATCTGCATCCTCAATATCCTACATTTCAAATAAAAAAAAAAAATCACTTAAATCAGGGAACATGAAGCTATAAAAGTAACCAGATTTTAGGAAGATTGTGAACAGAAATGATGCCAGTATTAACTCTTATATTTTTATCCAATGTGACCTAAGAAATATGAGCTGTTAAGCCTTTGAACCATTAGTTTTAAGCATCACTTTAATAATAGTAAGCTTTGCTATTTCAGTTTGGATAGAATTAACTGTTAACTAATATCTTTAATTAATTGGACACTGGTGATTGGAAACCACATTTCAACATCATCAGTTTTTTTATAAACAATATAAAATGTTGATGCTACAAAATTAACTATTAACTAGCATCTTCTTGCTCCAATTTTAATCATTAGTGTAATATACAGTGGAAAATTGAATTATACTTCCAAGCTTTTTCATAGAATAAGTGTTCAGGTATTTCTTTACAGTGTTGTAAAGCTGTTTAAACAATGTTTGACTAAAACATTTTTATTAAAATGTGAGAATTGATATTTTATGATAAAGGATTAGTGGCCAAAACTGTACCAATCAACACAAACAAAATTAAATTAGTACCTCTGCCAGGTCTGGAGCATCAACAGGATTCCGGAGGAGCCCCATTATCCACAGTTGTGGGGAGAGATTCTGCTCTGGTCTTAGAGGGTGATTATCCCACCCCACCCTGAAGACATCAAGATCCCTCTGCAGACGTGTAAGAAACACATGCTGGGCACAGAACAGGTGGATGCTATTAGAAGGGTCTAGAACACCTTCATCCTCACGGATGTGAAGTATCTCGTAGTGCACATTTGAAACAGTCATCCAAACATCTCGCCACAAATGCTCTATTCTGTTAAAAGAAAACATCAAATTACCTTCAAGGTTGTACAGTATATTTGAACTTGTAACAAAAGATAAGCACGCTAGCTCATTTTAGTTGAATTTATTAGATAACCTTGGAATAGAAGACAAATCTAAAGATGCCATCATTAAATAACCCAAATACTCTGGTCACATACTAGTCGCATGATCCAGTGTAAATGTTAAGTGACCAGAGATACTGAGGGAGTGTGAAGACCTTTCTATTGGACCCGCAACTGTCTTGAGGCCTCTCGACGTGTGACCACTTCACAGTACATAAAGAAAACATACCTTTGGTTGTGTACACTCTTTCCTGATGGAAACGCCCCCTTCCACAACCCCTAATGGTGAACATGCATCGCGCTACGCCAACGTTTTCCACTCCTTGGTCACCTCTCACTCTAAAAAGAACGTGTCACACATAAAGAAAAGACTAAGGAATGAGTACCACAGTGAGCCACACTTTTTTAGTCTTACCTTAATGGAAAGCCATACTTCTGCACTACCTCCAAGAAGAAATCAAGTGCAGTGGATGCTTTATTATTGGTTGCAGCACCAAGGTACATGATCTAGAGAAGAGAATATCATTTACTGGAAATTAAATTTAAAAAGCATTTTTTTCAAACCTGTAAAATCCAGAAGTAGAACCATGTCTGTCATTTTGAATTTTCATTATCTCATTTAGTCTTAATTTAGTCTTACTTAGTCTTAAGTAATGATTATAGGTAAAAAAGAAATTACCTTTCGTGAGAAGCCATCAATCCCTCCAAAAATAACAAGGCCATATCTGTTGGAGAAAAAAAAACACTAAATCACTTTGACGTATTCGTCTTCATTTCTTGTTAAACATGTGACTGAGTTTGTAAAAAAAATCATATTATTCATTTTTTAATTTAAAAAAAAATATTTGACCTACCTGATGAGCTTATGGTTTGTGTCGATATGCACCAAGTGCAGAGGACCCTGGACAGAATACGTCCCTTCTTGCAACACACCCCATCCTTGTCATTCTTGAGAGTACACCAACGGAGTCTACACGATGCATGGATGAATACACTCTGTTCCACTGGACACGGTGACCCATGGCCTGCAGGATTCCTTTCATCATTCTGCACCCTACATGTGGTGTCCTAGCCTTCACTGACCTCAGCAAATTATCTACTTGTTCATCGGTTAGGTTACTGTAGCACTGCATTATGGAAAGTCCATATTCATGAATGCGCCGTTTCACTGTCCTCACAGATATACCCAGATGTTTCGCAATACATGACACTGGTAGAGACATTTCTACCAGGCTTTGTAGTTGCTGAGGAGACAACATATTTTGGCCGTCCCATTTCTGCTTGCATCACTGGCACCTGGCAACGGCTCATATTAGAGCTGTCATCTGCATTGACAAGTATTGATAGCTCTGTCAATGCATTTACAACATCTTGTGGCATCTCAACCTGGCCTGACAATGCCCTAAAAAGGACCATCTCCTGGTTGACCACAAACATCAAATAGTCCACATCCAGCGGGAGTCTCTGTGTGGCCTGAGAAATTTTAGTTAGAAGTCTCTGAAGAAAGTCTCTTTTCATTTGCTCCTAGAATAGACAAATACGACTTTACATTAATGCTCTGGCCTGATATATTTCACACACAACGTTACATCTAACAGCATGACAGGTATGCCTTACAAAATATGCCAAGTGGGCAAACTTTGAAGGCTTCTACCACAGCCCAACTTATGTATCAGAATACACTAACTTGTCTTATTGTCTGTTTTCTGGACCGTGTGTGTCCGTAATTAAAGCTTTGATTGATTGATTGATTAACAAAGCGACCCGTGACAAGTTATGTTGTTTAAACTAACCATGAAAAGGCAACACTATTAACTTAGCAATGTTAGTTATCTATAATTTTTACATTTATAAGGGTCTGTGCGGCTGCAGCCACTGTCGAGTTATGGTCATTCTGACAAACAGAGATTAACAAAGACCACTACACGTTAAAGTAAAAAAAAAACTTGAGCTAGACACTGAAATTAGCGTAAAAACACCAGCTAGTGTGAAGCTAACGTTAGTTAATGCTAACTTTAGTGTTAGCGATGCATCATTTCCAGCTTTGTCCAGTTGTCCACCTATTTTTGCTTGATGTGTTAATGACAAAAAAATGCCACTGCGGGGATAATGTCCCAAAGTATGTATTAAAAAATGCTAATATCTTTGTCTTACTTGTGCGCTGGCGCCAGCGGGTTGCCTTGGCGGAGCGGACGCCATGCTGACTGCCGAGTGAATACTGTGGCGCTACATTCAAATTCGTATGTGGAAGTGGGAGAAGTCATTGTTCCTGCTGAACTGCAGAATCTGGCACAGTTTATTGCTCTTATGGTGTAATTGGTACCACGTGTTGTCCAAAACAGTTTTTTAAATGGAACTTTGTCACTGGCATCAGTTTGTTTAGTAAAAATCATATATATATATATATATATATATATATATATATATATATATATGTGTGTGTATATAGTGGATAGAAAGCATTCAGTCATAGTTCTCGCAGTAACACCATTTACTGAAGGCAACATAACTGAGGAGAGTCTTCTGCCTTCTTTGTTAGGCTGTCACTCATAATTCCACGCCCCTCTGATTTGAAGCCACGCCCCTACGCAAAATTGGGGACAAAAAAAAAAGATTTGAAGCCGTAAAATAAAAAGCTTTGAATCTGAAAACCTGAAATGTGGAATTGAAAAATGAAAATTAATAATTTATTCAAAATAATTCCAGAATTTAATCAAAATGATATTCAAACTGAAAGAAAAATTGGTACACTTATTTTTTGTTTGAATACATGGTTTTATTTTTCAAGTTTTAGACCAAAACTTAAATTTTCAATTTCAAGCTTTAGTTTTTCAACTAGGCCTATATTTTTTTTTTCAAATGAATTCAATTCAATTCAATTCAATTCAGTTTTATTTATAGTATCAAATCATAACAAGAGTTACAGTCAGGTCCATAAATATTGGGACATCGACACAATTCTAATCTTTTTGGCTCTATACACCACCACAATGGAGTTGAAATGAAACGAACAAGATGTGCTTTAACTGCAGACTTTCAGCTTTAATTTGAGGGTATTTACATCCAAATCAGGTGAACGGTGTAGGAATTACAACAGTTTGTATATGTGCCTCCCACTTTTTAAGGGACCAAAAGTAATGGGACAATTGGCTGCTCAGCTGTTCCATGGCCAGGTGTGTGTTATTCCGTCATTATCCCATTTACAAGGAGCAGATAAAAGGTCCAGAGTTCATTTCAAGTGTGCTATTTACATTTGGAATCTGTTGCTGTCAACTCTCAATATGAGATCCAAAGAGCTGTCACTATCAGTGAAGCAAGCCATCATTAGGCTGAAAAAATCTAAACAAACCCATCAGAGAGATAGCAAAAACATTAGGTGTGGCCAAATCAACTGTTTGGAACATTCTTAAAAAGAAAGAACGCACCGGTGAGCTCAGCAACACCAAAAAGACCCGGAAGACCACGGAAAACAACTGTGGTGGATGACCGAAGAATACTTTCCCTGGTGAAGAAAACACCCTTCACAACAGTTGGCCAGATCAAGAACACTCTCCAGGAGGTAGGTGTATGTGTGTCAAAGTCAACAATCAAGAGAAGACTTCACCAGAGTGAATACAGAGGGTTCACTACAAGATGTAAACCATTGGTGAGCCTCAAAAACAGGAAGGCCAGATTAGAGTTGCCAAACAACATCTAAAAAAAGCCTTCACATTTCTGGAACAACATCCTATGGACAGATGAGACAAAGATCAACTTGTACCAGAGTGATGGGAAGAGAAGAGTATGGAGAAGGAAAGGAACTGCTCATGATCCAAAGCATACCACCTCATCAGTGAAGTATGGTGGTGGTAGTGTCATGGCGTGGGCATGTATGGCTGCCAATGGAACTGGTTCTCTTGTATTTATTGATGATGTGACTGCTGACAAAAGCAGCAGGATGAATTCTGAAGTGTTTCGGGCAATATTATCTGCTCATATTCAGCCAAATGCTTCAGAACTCATTGGACGGCGCTTCACAGTGCAGATGGACAATGACCCGAAGCATACTGCGAAAGCAACCAAAGAGTTTTTTTAAGGGAAAGAAGTGGAATGTTATGCAATGGCCAAGTCAATCACCTGACCTGAATCCGATTGAGCATGCATTTCACTTGCTGAAGACAAAACTGAAGGGAAAATGCCCCAAGAACAAGCAGGAACTGAAGACAGTTGCAGTAGAGGCCTGGCAGAGCATCACCAGGGATGAAACCCAGCGTCTGGTGATGTTTATGCGTTCCAGACTTCAGGCTGTAATTGAATGCAAAGGATTTGCAACCAAGTATTAAAAAGTGAACGTTTGATTTATGATTGTTAATCTGTCCCATTACTTTTGGTCCCTTAAAGTGGGAGGCACATATACAAACTGTTGTAATTCCTACACCTTTCACCTGATTTGGATGTAAATACCCTCAAATTAAAGCTGAAAGTCTGCAGTTAAAGCACATCTTGTTTGTTTCATTTCAACTCCATTGTGGTGGTGTATAGAGCCAAAAAGATTAGAATTGTGTCAATGTCCCAATATTTATGGACCTGACTGTATCTCGAGACACTTTACAGATAGAGTAGGACTAGACCACACTCTATAATTTACAAAGCCCCAACAATTACAATAATTCCCTCAAGAGCAAGCATTAGCGGTAGCTATTGCGACAGTGGCGAGGAAAAACTCCCTTTCGGGAAGAAACCTCGGACAGACCCAGACTCTTGGTAGGCGGTGTCTGACGGTGCCGGTTGGGGGTGTGATGAACAGTGGTAGTAATAGTCACAATAAAAATAATGGAACAGTGACTACAATGGTAGTCGTAGTAGTTCATGTCATAGTAGGGTACAGCAGGGCATTACGGGGTGTAATGTGGGACAGCACAGCATGGGTGGACGCGGTAGGACGCAGCAGGACACAGCCGGATACTGCAGGGAATCGCAGAGCGTAGCAGGGTGTAGCAGGTCCCTAGCGACAGCTGCACCCAAGACCCAGGTCTTGGTGGAAACCAAGACCTGGATGCTGTTTAGGGGATTATTTGATCGATAACCATGTGGTAACATTTTCCACTAAGGGACTGTTCCTTATTTAATTAAGGGGCCACCGGAGGAGTTTTGTGGCCTCTAACCTAAAAAGACTTGACCCTCCCCTCGTCAGTAATAATTTTCCTATGAACCTCCAAAATGATTTGAAAAAGAGGCATGACCCTCCCCTTGCATGCAATTTTGCACTTAGCAAAGAAGTACAGATACCATTTGATTTTTACAGCCCTGACATACAGGAGTTAACCTCTGCATTCTCATCTTATACATCCCACTCCTCTGTTATGGTGTGGTGGCCATTTCAGTAGATTTACTCACTAACGTTGTGGAAACACAATAAGCATTGAAACTAAATGCACACTTCATGCATTACTGCATTACTTCAAATACTAAGTTACTCCTCTAGTAAACTAGTATTCACATGAAATAAAACAATAAAACATTGAGACCATTCAGCAAAGGACACTGGGATATAACCAATTCAACACTGGTTGCTATGGACTTGTCACTAGGCTTCGTCATTGTATATTTTAGCACATAGGTAAAGCTGCCAAAGCTGAACATTAGGCTATATTCCAAAACACATATGTTTATTTTTAAAGCAGATTTTAAGTTACATTGTAACAATTTAACAATTCGACATTATACAATCCAATCGTGGCACAGCTGTTTTGGAACGCAATAGACAGACGCTTAAATTCAACTAAAATGTAACAGTGAACAATCAGTGTTGGACCTACAGTCTGTTGAGATGCCTCTCCAAACGCAGAAATGAAGCGCAGTCACACTATAAAACGTTAAGACACGTTGAGAAAAAAGATCCGTATTTTGCCGTAATCCAATGACACAGGGGAAAAAAGTAATCCACAGCAATCAGTAGATCCACAAAAACGAGCATCACATTCACCAGCCAGCTCCAAACAGGTGAACGAGGCTCTCCACTTCGCCGTTTAAACAAAGTGGAATAAACATATAAAAGTCCAAATCTACACAAAACCCGCAATCAATTAATAAGCTGACATCACATTTATATACATGGCATTTAGGAAACCTTTATTGCAAGGTTGGTACAGCAAGATGTCCAGACTAGTGCAACAGTAACTTTCGTTTTTTGCGTCCTGCTGCTCCCATCGTCAGCCAGGTAATATTTTTTTACTAAAGCAGTATATGAAATCAGATGTATTACCTACCACCATTTAGTTGTTTTGTGTTATTTAAGATATTTATAAAATATCTGGTCATGCCAGATGTAATTATTCCACTCATTTTTTAAACAATGCAATTACCTGTCTGAGCCACCAGGGGGGCAGTGCTCCTCCTGCCCCCCCAGCAAACTCCGCGTATGCGGTCAGACCCATCTGCTAGGGGGCAGAGACTGAGAGCTACATGGATAAATATGCACCAAACAAGCCACTTTGAAATTTTGCTCTTTTCATGAATAAAAAAGTTGGGTGACCCCCCCCGCCCAGACTAAAAAATGTTGGATGACCCTCCCCTCAACAAAAAATAAAAAGACATGACCCTCCCCTATTTTCCTCCGGTGGTCCATTCCATAAATACTACAATACAAACGGTCCCTAAAGCTAGAAATTCATTTTGAGATATAAGGGGAAAGAGACACCTCCTGGCCTTTCCAGTGTTCAAACGTGTAAACACAGAAGTTGAATTTCTGATTTTCTCTACATTGGTGAGAAATAAAGTGAAAGTGTCATCTACGCTGACTTTAACCTTTTCTTATAAGAGGGTAAAAAAAAGAGTGTGTATATTGTAGAGTGAGAATAACTTACATTCTCTTTTGTTTTTCCTTTTCCTCTCTATTTTTCTTTCAATCACCTCTCTCTGTTTATCATCCAGAGGGATATGATTAACAGCCTGTCATTTTTTAATAACCTGAAATCGTGTATATGTTTATTGTGTTAGGTTGCCTGTCATGGGTAACTGGAATAGAATGCTCAGCTATGAGCTATTTCTGCCAGAGTCATTTTCACCGTGATACTGTACAAGATGCATACATTTTTCATCATTTCATTAACAGTATCTGTAATGATTGATCAATTATCTCTCTCTCTCTCTCTCTCTCTCTCTCTCTCTGGAAATTCTTTATTAGAAATAACCCCTCGAGATGTATTATCTCGTTTTCGAGGGGGTCTTTAGCAACATAAATATACAGTACAATCACAATTAGACACAACAGTTAACAAAACAACAACAGTCCCAAACAAACAATGACAGAAAAAAAGCATCATAATCAGGCAATCATATTCGAGTTTGAGGCAGAGCAAGAATGAAATTGTATATTAGTAATAATATTGGAAGTGGTGGTTACAGTGTTATCATGGTGATGTAGAGGTGTTATGGACAGGTACAGTTGGTACTGTAATAAGAAGACAGGGCATTTTCAAAGTGGAGGGATAAAATGGATTGAATGTTTACAGATTATTCCAATCTGAGGGGGCTTTAAACCTAAAGGCTTTCTTAGCTGTAGAGGAAGATACAGCAAAAATCTGTGTAGAGTGTCTCAAGTGGTAGTTAGAGGAAAAGGGTAACATGAAATGTATACATTTATAAATAAACTGTAAACAATGCTGCTGTCTTCTTATTGAGCGTAATGGTAAAGCAAGTTTTTTGTACATAATACAATGAGTTGTGAAAGGACATCCAAGATCAAATCTACAGATTCTATTGTAAACAGCATTGAGAGGGAGAAGATTAGTGCTGGGGTGCAACCTGATATACAACATCAGCATAATCCATAATTAGTAAAATAAGTTGTTGCACAAGTTTCTTTCTAACAGTAAAAGAGAAGCATTTTCTGGAGCGGTAGAAAACACCAATACCAAAGTTTATTCTTTTTTAGTTCTCCCAGTGTCACTGAGCTTTCTTTTTTGGGTGGCAGTAGCTCAGTCAGTAGGGAGTTGGGTCGAGAACCAGAGGGTTGCTGGTTCAAGTCCCCATATGGACCAAAGTATGGTGGTGGACTGGTAGTTGGAGAGGTGCCAGTTCACCTCCTGGGCACTACGAAGGTGTTCTTGAGCAAGGTACAGCGTCCCCAACTGCTTGGTGCACCTTCCCATGGGCATCCCCCTCACTCTGACATCTCTCCATTAGTGCATGTATAGGTACTGAGCATGTGTGTGTAATTCAGGCCTGTGTGTAATACCAACAGAATGAAACATTTTAATTTCCCCTTGCGGGATTAATAAAGTATAAATTATTATTATTAATTCATTATTATTATATTTGTTTTTACCTGTAGACAGACATCAAATCAGTGAATCAATAAATAATAACAATGCTATTTCTGTTCCTTTATACTTCATGGAAACTACTTGAAAACTATTTTTAAATTGGTGCTGTCTGTCTGTCTGACTACAGAGATGGCTGAATTGATGTCAGAGTCAGCTTGGAGTGAATGGACCGAACGCTGCAGTAGTGCTCGAGCGTGGCTGAAGTCTCACTTTTAATGTAGATACCCAGTTAGTCTTGTTCCTAAAACAACACAGTTTAGTCCTAAATGGATTTTGAACATGTTCATGACCTGTGCAATAACAAAAGGTATGCTGCAACAGTCGTGTCATGTACTCGAGTGTATTTGTGTTACAAGTATGACCTCTAACCTCTTGTAGATTTTGGTTTTCTATAGCAAAGTGCAGATATCACCGTGTCTGTGGATGTCTCATCATGAGGTAATGAGACATGATGAACTGTTTCCCAGTCCATCAAAATAGTATTATCCAGCATTATCCCATAAGCCTGGCTGGGATGGCTCTGATTAGTCCTGCATGAAGAGCTAATATGAGTTTAACAACCAAGAGCAGATGTGGTCTTTCTTCAGAAGGCTGAGGAGGAGGAGGATATTTATCAGCACTTAACCTGATTGTATAAGTGCAAAAAGATAAACGGAGTAAATTTTGGGTGCTTAAAGGTAGACATGCAGAAAGACCTGTGCTGTATGTGTGCAGTAGCACACACACTCACATAGTAATTTGTTATTACATTGCATCCCTTTATTTGCCTTTGCTTATCTTGATTATTTCTCCCATCCCTTTGATCTCTTTGGTATTTTTACATCTGGACGTCTGGATGTTTAATTCAGTAACCGAGCCAAGAATCTGCTTGGGAGACAAAAAGGATGAACACCCTCATTTTGGCCTTTGAGGTTCAACTATTATCCAGTACATATAAGGGTTCAAAACTCAGAAATTTTACTCCGTTACTATCCATCCTTCCATTTGTTGTTTTTCTATCGTTGTTTTCTCACTGTTACACTCATTCCTTATCACAGTCGCACACACGCGCCCCATGAGTTTTAAACTGTATCCAGTAAAACCCCTGTCGGGTTTCTTTGTTTTATGAATATTGGAAGATCAGCATTTGACTAACCAGGTGCGTGTTTGGAAATCATTAGGAAAGGAGTGGAGCTGGGATTAAGGGAGGCGAGACAAAGCCGCGTATGGTGAGCAAGTGGTTGGTCCATGGCATACGGATACAAATAAGTGATTTATGCATTGTGTTGTTGGTTGTGGGGAAAGCCCTGTTTTTGTGACTCGGGGAGGAATTAGTTCAACTGGGTCTGTCAAAGCTCTGAGCCATGCTGGTAAGTTATCTCAAGCATGGAAAAGCTTCAGTCTATTTCCCCTGTGTGTTTGCGAGACAATGAATGCCAGAGAACACAATTTTTCTGTGGAATTCTGCAGTGAAAATTTTGCACAATATTAATGTCTCACTTTCAAGTTAATGCATGTCGTGTGTTGACTGTAAACTTGCAGAGGGTAGAGAGAGAGAGAGAGGTCAAAAGATAATTAGATTTGGTTTCTTTATCTAAAGGGATGTTCCATACCACTGATAGTGATAATTAATTAGCTTAAGCCTTCAACATAATTAAAACCCTCAATAATCTGACTTTTGTTCTGACTGAATAGCTGCTGACTGGTGACAGATGGGACCTGGAGAAACAGTGCGAAACAAGGAAGTCTGGGGTGACGGATTGTGTTTGTCAACTTGAAGACTCTGTTTTGTATGTTGCCTCTCAGTTCGCTTTAGAAGTCATTTTAATTTCATCTGATAGCATTGAGAATAACGTGAGATTGTATGAAGGACACTGTGTAACATGCATCACAATAAATCTGGGGTGACATCTTCTTCACCTTGGGTCTGACAATGAAAGCATGTGGCTATTAAGAGACTTAAAATGATCTGTGTGGCTGTGGATCAGGGTGATATTATGTAAGGCCATGAGTCAGACTGATGACAGGAAGTGGAAATTCAACAAACAAACGTTTGGTAAAGGTGAACTCTACTGATTTCACACATGAACATGGACATCAGTTTCCCTGTCATAAGAAGTAATACTCAGACTTTGAAAACAGTTATTTAATAGCGTCAGTCCTAGCAGCCCTGATGATATCATAGGGATTTCTGATTTCTCCTGAGACTACAGGCCTGTGATACAAACTGGAGGTGTGGAGAAATGTGGGTGTTTGCCAGCTAGGGAAAATCTATCAAGTTACGTTGTAAGAAGTGAAGGATCCAGGGGTTTGAGGACTAAAAGTCAGGATATCTCAATTTCTGCGTATTCTTTTTTTTAAATCTGCCTCCCACTAACCGCCTAACTTAATGGAAATGCAATACTAAATAGGTGAGGTACACCTTTAATAAAAAGGGGATGTGTATTTCATTGAAAGCCGGGTGTGTAAGAGGAAGTAAACAAACAAACAAAAACGAGATGTATGCATTGCAAAAATACTATTTCAAATTAGAAAATTTAGGAGCCAAACAGGCCTCAGCCTTGTAGCTTGATATAATGAATGTAGCCATCAAGTTCGTATTTATAACCCCTTTTATAGGATTCTTGTTTTAAAGACAGAATTTGCATCCAACTACTAACTAGCTAGCTGCTTTTCAGTCTACCAAAGCCCGTCTACGGAAAGCCGTTCCACTCCCTATTCAGCCCCATTGTACCGAATTTGGTTGCAGTTCCACCAGAGTTCCACTGGGGGTGATCACAGTCCAGTGCTAAATGAAGGGGACTCTATGGAGCTAGACGGCTAAATTTGTCTCTTTCGCCTGATTGTCGTTGAGAAATCTCAGATTTGATTATAGTTTTTGTAAGTTCAACATGGATTATAGGTCAAAAGTTGAATGAACGAGTACTTGTGTCCTTTCGATTTCTTACAGGTTGAGTCGTTGTTGCCCATAACACGCTAGCATTCTGCTAATGAATGCTGATTGGTCAGTGAAGGACTGATTACGATCGGAGATCCCGCTTGACGGCGTCCAAAGCAGAACCAGAATGTCAGAGTGAATATTTCGGCGTGGTCTTTAAAACATTAGCAAACCTCTTTCTAGCACGTGTATTGACAGGGAGATCCTAACCTGTCAGCTGTGTTGTCGATGCTCCAAGAGAACAAAGGAAGCGACTCAGAGCTTGCTGTAAAGCAGTATCTCTGGCCGTATATGTGTATGACATTATTGACATTTTAAAAGGCTTTTTAGAACAAAAAAGCCAAATCTAACACCCAGCAGTGTGTATTTTCTTAGCCTCCCCTTTCGAATGCAACATTCAAATTACTAGACAAAAAGTTATATCCTGAGAAAAGTGGATTTTGAGGGGTATAGCTCCATAGAGTCCCATTCATTCTGCACTGGCCTGTGAGCGCCCCCTATACAGAACTCTGGTGGAACTGCAACCAGTTCAGAAGCCGGAAGTAACGAGAGAGTGGAACTTCTTCCCTTATTAGAAATTCTTTGAGTCTACTCTTGAACTCAAGGAACCATTGTTTTAAAAAAGACTAAGAATTTCTCATGGAAAATCTTTATCAATGTAAGATACATACAGTATGTACCATGTGAGTTTGCATCATTTCTCTCATATTTTCTATCACCATTTCTCTCTTCATAATTTTCTAAATCCAAATGAAAGTGGTGTCTCTGTCCTTTGTTTCAATTAGAACCTTAACTAACCTACTACTGAACCAGAGCTGTTGATTTACAGCACGTGTCCTCTCTCCAGTCTGAAAGAAGCACTTTGTTTTTATACTTTTTGATTGTGATGACTCTTTGTCACAACATGGCACAATCTCTAACCACAGGCTGTTGACCTCTGAGCAATTACTGACTGATTGCCCTCCCTATGTTTTCCCCATAGATGAAACATCAATACTCAAATCCAAGCCAGACTTGGAACATGTTGACGCACTGCAATCACTAGTTGTGTTTCCAGTGATTTCTGCTTGTCTGAGTTTGGATGAGGAGTTTCAAAGCATGCGTAGTGCGCTAGAGAAATATGCAGCCAGATATTTTTTGTAGCAAACTTAACTTTGAAGAGGTTTCAGAATGAAGGAATGAGGATCTTGCTGACAGGCCGTATGGCAAATAAGTCCTGGGCCTACTTGTATATTCTCCTAACAACTTGCTAAAGGACAAGGATGACAGTGGGGATGACAAGTCAGGCTGTGATCAAGGTCAGTGCTAAAATGTCTATGAAAATGCAGTCTTTGGACATAGTGAGAGGATTTAGATTTTTTATTCATGTGAAGAGAGGAATGAAGAGATGCCTATAAAAGGGAAAATACTGGACTAAATATGTATGCTTGAGGTAACAAAAAAAACTGTTTGAATGAAAGTAGAAAAGAGAAATGATAAGAAAGCAATGTAGAACTGGGGGACTACTTGAAACATTGGTTTTCAGATGCTATTATCTCATTGTATATGTCAAGGAAGGACACGGACGCAGTCACATACACACAGAAACAGACCACACACACACACACACACACACACACACACACACACACACACACACACACACACACACACACACACACACACACACACACACACACACACAGAAATCACCCTGAGGGTGTTAGCTTCTAATTATTTTTCAGAAGAAAAAATACATTATTTCTAAATTGAAAAAGCCCTCCAGAAAATCAAAGACTGGTGGAATTCAATATGTCATCGGCACCAGCACCCAACCAAATATGAGAATACATTAATTTTCCTCTCTGTACATGATGCTTGTGTGCATATTACAATTATAGTCATGTAAAACATTTGATATTTAGTTCTAAGTGATAGTAATTTGTTAATCAGCGCAGATATGTTTTTCCAGGAATATTTGCCAAATTGAGGGCTTAAAGCTTTCTAACAGTATGTCTGAGCTGTAATCGTGGGTGGAAATTACTCACGCTATGAAATCAGAAATGTAGGATCAGGCAGGCAATATTTTCTCTAAAAGTATAACCCTGAATAACCCCAGCTGTGGTTCCTTTAAACATTTCATGGTTTGAAGCAGTGATGCATTATGTTTTCATGCCGTGAAAATTTTCTTTCTCAAATGACCAAAAATGAAATGAAATGGAGCCTATCTAGTGGATTTTAAGGCTTTGGGTTTTTGTCGGGTCAAACTGACTTACTTTGGTATCTTCCTCATCAAATGCTGTCACTCAGGCACCAACAAGAAGTCCACAGGGGAATATTACATTTCTGAAACCATTCTGTTATCATTCACATTGATTTTTCATGCGATGTAGAGGAAGGTCTGGCAAAGCGGGACTAGACTGCAACTAAACAATATTTTCATTATTGATTAATATGCCGATTTCTTTCTTATGTAATTGATTATTCCTTTTGTCCCTAAAAAATGTCAACGGATCAACAGTCCAAAATTCCAATATATTCAGTTTACGATCATGTATTAGGTCTACAAAGGAAACCATCAAATAATTGGCATTTTTGCTTAAAAAATTATTAAAACGATTATTTAACTATCAAAATAGTTGCAGATTAATTTTCTATTGAACAACTAATCGTTCCAACTCTATTCCAATATAGATTTTTATTTTAGAAAGAATAAGCCACAAGTCTTTGCGGTAGCCTTTGAGATCCCTGATTATATGTGTGCAGTCACTACCACTGACATTTCATTTTCTGTGACTGCATGTTCCTCTTGCAGTTTCCAACACCTCTTGCCTTGTGGTACACCTTGTGGGCATAGCACTTTTCTCAATTTCACCAAGTTTTATTTCCTGTAGATGAAATTATTATAGGAGAAGCACATAATATTTTTGTTAGAATTGAACTTTGGTGCTTATTGTCTATAGAACCTTGAATTCTTCAGCACAAAAGCAGAGACATTTAAATGTTTCCACGTTATTGCTTTGTAATCCGGTGTTTTGCTTGACACTCTCGAGAGTGGGAGTCAGATGGAAGAGGCCATTATGAAGTGAAAACTGTGTACCAGTAAACCAGTGAGCTACTGTGACTTGGTTATCAGTGTGGCCATGCAGTTCTTGAGGAATCAGAAAGTGTGAAATTGCAGGAAGGTGAATGTTGAGGCTCAGCTTGGAGCGTGTGCTTATCGAGACCCACATAGCAGGTGTGCTGCACTAGAACCACTGACTGAGTTCCCTTTACCATCTTATTATTTATGATGTGAAAAATAAATCTTGACACACTAACTGTGTCTTACTTGGAAGTGTGATACTTTATTTCATTACGTATTTCTCTATTTGCATGCTATTATATAATGCACTGATCAGTGCTGGTGGTTATCCCCAGTGTCCCAGATGTCATTTGCAGCCTTCATTTGTAGCCTTCATAGAGCAATGTTTGCTCTATCAGCCTGGGCATAGTCAACATTGAAAATTGGCTTTTATGTCAATATTTGCCTCATTCTACCTGGATTTATTTGTCTCTTGCTTTTCTACTTCTACATCTCTGCAAAGTATGTTAGATTCTTTAAATAAATGCAGATTGGCAAATATCCATGAGGAGAGAGAGAGAGAGAGAGAGAGAGAGAGAGAGAGAGAGAGAGAGAGAGAGAGTATACAGTACACCCAACATAAACGCTAAAGTTAACCAACCAGATCAGGAAGTGTATAAGTCATCCTTCTCATCTACTTACAACAGTTAAAATATAATGTAAGCCTACACGCACGCACGCACGCACGCACGCTCACTCACTCACTCACTCACCCACTCTCATATACACCAGCATCCAGATGGAATGATGCATACAAGCCACTGATGGTAAAGTACACACAGACACAGTGTCAAATAGCCTAAACATTACGATGACGAGAGCACTGTAAATGTTGGACGGCATGATATCATATTCATGTCTCTAACCGTTCTGTATGTTCATAGAAATATTGCCTGTGCACTGGGAACAGGAAATGTGGTCCGAGGGTCTGCAGTGAGTCTGAGCAGGAAGCTCTGAGGCTCCATTCCACGAGTCCCTGCAGCTAGCCGTAATTGGTTTACACATTCCTCCAAGGATTACCACTCACTCCTTATTTGTGTTTATACAAAAAAATATTAAAATAATTGATGTGGTTCCTTGAATTACACTCACACAAAACGTGTCAAAACACACTTAGTTTCCACTTGCTTTGTTTTTTCTCCACATTGGGTGAAATAACCAAGTGAAATCATGATTTTTTTTTTTTTTAGCTCTGATTTTATTTAGGTGTAAGTGTCTGCAGTAGTCTCCATATTTAGACTTCATCTTCACTTGCATTCTGCTGATCTGAGAGTGTTTTTGCCCCATAAGTAAGAAAGGCTAAAAATAATTTAGAAAACGTGTAATTTGGACTTGTGCCAAATTAAGTAGCTCAGTATTTTGTGCCAAATGAAACAGCTTGAAGCTTTGGGTGGTGACACTGTCCCATTATTAAAACGGAAATAGAATAGACTCGCAGAGTTTGCAGAGAGACATATACGGAATAAGGAGGACCCTGACCATTTTGATCTTGTATGACTCCCATCGAGGTTGTCGCGTTTATCTGCCACTGTGAGTGCTGAGCTGCTACAGTTTCCCAGAGCTATTATCTATGAATGAATCTGGACTTTTTTATTTGCCGGGTGTGCCACCTGCCGGCACGTCACAGCCGCTCTGGCCAATCCTGACGCAGTGATTATTCGTGCGCCCTGGAGATCCCGCGGTGCTCCTCACATCGCCGTCCAACCCCAGGTTCGGTGACGGTAGAAGGCGAGCCTCTTTAGCTAAGACGTTAGCGTTTCAGATGTGACTAGATTGGACTGCCGTACTGCTGCGGTGCCACACATGGACCCGTGACAAGTTTGACTGGATTGAAATTTTTCCCATCTACCTGTACTGCTTTTGACCCGTGCTCCATTGAATGTTATGAGGTAGGTGAAAATAAGACAACAAATTGAAAGTTTTGTAAATATGGTGTCACAGCAAAGTATCTGGTCTTCTACTCTCTGAACCGATTCCCAGCAGCTTTATTTTGCAACGCTTTTAGGCGCACAACGCTACACTTTGAAGTTGCAGACACAGCAGAATATTAATGATTACTTGCTTGTCTTCAAAGCGGATATATATTATATTCAGAATATCATTCCAAGCTCGTCTTAGATGTGCTTATGTTTAAATGCAAGTTTGGCAAACAAGTGCTGCTGTTCCCCTGCTGGCCAGCTCAGCATCCCTGCCCAACCCCTCTGCGCGCTGCACTCCTCAGATTGCTCTCCTCCAAAAAGGCTGCGTGGCTTCTCAAGCAAATCTGTAAAGTCAATTTAAAAACACAGAAAAAATATTTGTTTTCATATTTTGAATCCTCTGAAAGTGAAGCATTATGTAGCGTGTGATGCGTATTCTTCCTCTTGTCTTGTGGACATTTATTGTTATTATGGTGATCAGATATAAGGCATTGTTACTGCATTGATGTGGACAGAGGAGGAAATTAATCGTGTCCTTACATGGCAAGTGGAAGTCTTTCATGATTTGGTGTGACTGTTTATTTGTAATGCCCATAGATGGCAATGTGAAGGAATGTTCCCTCTCAGTGAACTGGGGGTACTTTGACATTGTGCTGGATAATGAGTAAGAGCAGAGGGAATGGCATCTGTGCCATGGTGCAAATATTTTCCTTTTGGTCCATGCCTGCAGTTATTCATCACAGAAGCCAGAGTGTGAGTTTGACAATACAGTAGCTGTATATGAAGTACAAACTATTTCACCATGGCTGCAAACCCTGATAGTTTAACATTTAAATGTGTTCCATATATCAACCCAACCATCATGTTTCTTATATCAATATATTAACGAAGCCATTGTTAGGGAACAGTGCAGTCAAGTTCTGTGCGTGGTGAATGCACTGTCTGTTACTAGTCTGTTAAAGGTGGAACAAGAATGTGTTTAGATGATTATGACTTTCCATTCCCTGCTGTGGGGAGAGACGCAATGGAGAAAAAACCATCAGAAAAAGACACATAAAGAAGAAAAAGGTGAACAGCAATAGAGCTTTCACAGCTTGATGTATTGTTTGAGCCACGGTCAATATTGGTTGACCAATATTTTTATAGGCTTACCTCTCTTGATAGATGGTTTTGTTGTGCACAATGCTACTACCGTATTGATCATCATTATGACTTGCCTTAATGGGCTGAGGGTGGAGGATTCAGACATTAGGGTAGATGGCTCTAAGTGGAATGAAAATGTCTTTGCTTCTACCTTCTGCTGAACCTGTGGTTCTGCGTGGTTGCTGCACATGGTGGCTTGTGGGCAGAGTTTAAAATTTAAAACATTACATTTTTTTGGGCATTTTGCAGAGGCACGTAGAGCAGATGTTTTTTTTTGGCTTATTATTCCCAAGCGTGTGAATATGTACTGATGTTGTTGAAAAAATAATGTACACTATTGAGAAGTGCAAGGTTAACCTTCCTTTTGTAAGTAATATGTGAGGTATAATTCTGCTATAGTTTAAGACTTAGCCTAAAGTCAAGCCTTTTCCCTTCATTTTATCAATAAATGAATAGTTTGACGTTTTGGGAAATACTCTCGTCGTTTTTCTTGCAGAGTTAGATAAAAACATCAATACATGTCTGTACAGTAAATATGAAGCTATAACCAGCATATTAGCTAAGCTTAGCATCAATAAACGTGAAAACAGCTAGCCTGGCTCTGTCCGAAGGCAAAAAAATCTGACCACTGGCAACACAACTTGTTAAATTTACTTTTGGGTTTTTGTACAGAATAAACAAATTGGATATAAATTAATTAGTGAGCTAATACATTTTTTGCCTTCAGACAGAGCCAGGCTAGCGGTTTCTCCGGTGCCAATCTTTGTGCTAAGTTAAGCTAATTGGCTGTAGCTTCATATTTACAGTACGGACATCTAACTCTCGGCAAGAAGGAAAATAAGCGTATTTCCCAAAATGTCGAACTTTTCCTTTAAAGCAATAATATGAATAGGGTACATATCAGACAAATCCTTTTTAGTTTTAAATGGGAGGGTGACAGATGTCTTTAGGCAAAGATTGACAGAAGAATACAGAATAAACATGTATGATGAGGTGCGATTGAGCATTAAATAATTGTTAATTTCTTATACTGCACTGTAAATTTTATTCTTGTACTTTATCTGTTTTTAATTTTATAATCGTTTTTAACTGCTCTTTAATGTTTTATGTAAAGCACTTTGAATTGCCCTGTTGCCAAAATGTGCTATACAAATAAAGCTGCCTTGCCTTAGGCAAAGATTGACACAAGAATACAGAATAAACATGTATGGTGCGATTGAACGTTTTAGTTGCTGTATGATCTAGACAAAAGCATCAAATGGCGTAACCCTCAGGCCACAGCGTGCACTGACTGGCACCACCAGGCTACTTTTATAGCAGGCAACAGGAGACAGTGATGGGTATTTTACAGGAGTCAGCTGGCCAAACAGACAGGCTAACTCCCCCATCGGCTTTCATTAGAGCTCGTCTTGATGTTAAAGCCTGTTTAATTCACTTTCACAGCCATGCAGACCACAACAGAGCGAAGCACAGCATCTATCTTTAGACAGCAGAAACGTTTCCTTCTCAGTTCAATCATTAATACAATAACAGAAATTCCATCAAATAGTTGGCCTTAAAATGCCCAAGTTGAAGTGTTTTTCTGTGCAAACTGTGCTGGTAATCTTCCGTGCTGATGGGAAAGGTGATTTGTGCACAAAATAGAAAGCTGAAAATCAGTGTCTGCTCAATTAACTTGTTAATAAAGAGCTGTGTTTATGCAGCCTTGCACTCCATCCTTGTTTCTTCAGTGAGTAGACCAGCTGCCTGAGACTGTGATTACAGTAACGCCTTGTGGAGGGAGTGCTTGGCCTCGTCATCCTTGTCTCCACTCTCTGGGCAGCTACTGTTGTTATCCCGTGTTCGTAGCACCTGTTTAGCTTCAGAGACACAGTGCTAGGAAGACACTGACTTCAGTGGCCTAATAAGCAACTGGAAGTTTTGAGCCGAAATATATATTTTTTATGGACATTCATTTAGATACAATACCTAAGAAAGGGTTTGATCATAATTATATTGGCGCCTAATGCAAATGACATGTTATTGACTTAAAGTGCTCATATTATGCTCATTTTCAGGTTCATAATTGTATTTAGATGTTGTACCAGAATAGGTTTATGTGGTTTAATTTTCAGAAAACACTATATATTTGTTGTAATGCACATTGCTGCAGCTCCTCTTTTCACCCTGTGTGTTGAGCTCTCTGTTTTAGCTACAGAGTGAGGCATCTCACTTCTGTACCATCTTTGTTGGAGTCGCATACATGAGTATGAGGGAGTGTCAGGGAGCTAGGTGAGCATTATAATGTGTGTTACAAAGTGACGCACGTTCGTCACAGAAGTAAAGGCTGGACTACAATAAAGCTGTTATTGAGAGATGGTAAGTCCCTTTGGTGTGGACTTTGGGCTTTTTCACTTTGTGAACCTATAACCTATAACCACTTGAATTCTTTGTCATCTCATGGTTATATTACTTGCCCTGTGGATGCAATTGAGGCTTTTATAGCCAACATAACATGTGTAAAACTGACACTCATCACTCACTGACCTTTACTAGTTGTCATAAGCTTAACTGGAGCGGCCCCTTATTGGTGCCAATAAGGTGCTCACTGCAGGGCTGTTAACAACTGCTGCCCCATGTTTACCTTAGGATATTGTGAATGTTCAGCACACAGCAATTTGCACACACACAAATCAAGATAATGCAAGTGAGATACAGTTCAAAGGTCAGGTATTGGGCAGGGTGATTTACAGTGGCAGAGTAGAGGTCAGCGATCTTATGTACACAAGTTTATGTAGGTCTTTTCAGGTATATAAACTCTCCAATGGGAGCACATTTGTATCCGTCAAGCATTAATGTTGCACTCAGAAACATCCCACATGCTGCCTTCCATACCAGTATTTCCATACAGTTTGCAAATGTCTAGCAAGCTGGTACGCTCCACTGCACCAGCAATGTTTGGTCTGAGTCTTTCATTTTTCCTCTTAACGTTTTCTTTCTTCTGTCCAAATTTTAAATCATTTCTCTCTCTCTCTCTCTCTCTCTCTCTCTCTCTCTCTCTCTCTCTCTCTCTCTCTCTTTAATTCTACTCTCTTGACAAAGTAAACCTCACTTTGAGGGAATTCAGATTCATGTCTAATATACGATGTGCTTAGCAAATAAATCATTAACGACTTGCCCTCATTTTCATTGGAAGTCTGGAGGGATGGATTCCAGGTAAAAGAGAGCTGTACTGTAGCCATAGAGAGTAAGAAAAAGAGACAGTGAACAAGACAATAGAGAATGACAGAGCGCTAGTAAAATATGTATACTATGAGTCAAAAACTACTAAACAGAGAGTGAATCTGCACCAGCTCCAGCTTAAGTAATAACTGTTGTAACACACAGAAAGGGAGAAATCATGATGATGATGGATGTTTGACTTGGCCTGGACCAGTCTCTAACTCTCAATATTCAGCCGTATATTTCTTTGTTCCGATTAATGTTGCCGTCATCGATGGTTTGTTCATTATTCTGAGTAATGTAGTTTTGCACAGTATTGATTACATTAATTAAACTCTAACATATACTATGGTTTTGTAGCATACTGATCTATCAAAAACTCTCCAAAGTAGCTTTGGAAAATTGAAGCCTATGTTAAACTAACACATTTCTCTTCATAAACATTTTGAGGTAATGTGAGCCGAATGTTTACTCCTCTTCATAAACTCTGTGATTTTTCGAAGGGACTGGTTGTTGCAAGATTAAAGTTTTAATAAAACTGCATTTATATTGGCTGTAGTTTCATAATGCTATAGCTAATGATCCTGAAAGTAGCTAGTACAAAATCATGTTTAGAGTGGTGACTACACGCCTGTAATAATGTGTGAACTGCTTCTGTGGATCAAGGAAAACTGAGAGGAAAGAAGAAAGAAAGGAACAAATGTGAAATACTTTAGCCACCAGGGATACAACAAAACAAAATTCAAAGACAACTGTTAAAGTATTTTAAAAACTTGAGGCTGAAAATACAATGGTGCCATTCCACAATGCATCTTTTCCTTTTTAAATAAACATTGCCTTAATATTTTAACAATAGATTTGTCTTTGAATGTTTGCTATTGATTCTGGTTTCCACATTGCTGAATTCTCCAAAGAGCACATCAGCCTTCTACATCTTCCTAACAATGCAGCATTTGTTGCTTTTATTTTTTTTTTTATTTCAACAAAAAGATATGTTGTCTGGAGCAGAGGCCTTTATGTACTATTGGATAAATGCTCACAACGAAATGAAATGCTTTTACTTGTCAAACGTTTTGTGTGACACACACAAGGAAACAGTTTCTCAAGATTAAGGCAACACTATATGATGCAATTTGCTGTTATGGGTTATGATTGTAAAGTGATGGTGTTGTCAGTCAGCGGGATATTCGATTGGATTTTTCAAATTGAAGGAATCCAAAGAATACCACATACTGTGGCATGTTGTATGCACCGAAGAATGGCATGGTGGGGTTATAAGCAATGCTATTATACACAGAAATGAGTAGATAGAGCGCTGTCACATGTGTTGGGCAATAAAATTAATATTTATGTGTTGAAGAAAATGTATAATTCAGGATGAGGATCTCTTGTGACCGATCTGTTGTTGGCTCAATAAAAAATGCTTCTTTAACTCTTGGATGCTAGTTCTTGTTAATTAAATTTGATATCGCCCAATATCTACAATATATTTACAATCTGTGCATCATATGACACCCTCTATCTGTAGACCCTCGATCCGTATGAGGAAAATCACCTTCCCCCTAAAAAATGGAAAAAAAACCTCAGAAAAAAAAGTACAATTAAAAAAACAAACAAAAGAGGGCTCCCTCTCCAATGAGCATACAGTACCATCTGATTACATATCACTTAATATGCACAGGCACATATATTTCTGGGATTAGTGAGGATACCTTTTCATTATACCGGTTAGGGTGAGATGATTCCTGATGAATCATATTTTACTAATGTCACAACAAGAACCTCCTAATTTAAAACTAAATTGAAAGTGTTTGAAGTCTAATCACGGTGACTTAAAGTTAGATTAGATGCGGCTATGTGATTAGGTTTCTGTCAAAATTAATTTAGTCAGTCAATGAGTTCTTTTTAGGACTCTACCCTAACATATTTGGCACATTTCAACTGAAAACTGCTGTACTTTTGTTTTTCTTTTCTCCAGTTTGTTTCTGGCTGACACCTTCCCACTTTTGTAATACAGCTCATCAAGCACATCATATGAATTGAATTGTGTGTGAAGCACTCAGCTTTAACCTGACTGAAATCACATTTTTTGGCTTTGTAACGTTCCATCTCCAGAGGTTGGAGGGTGAGTGAGGTGAAGAACTTTCCAGTGTAAATGATTTATCTCTGCTACTTTATGCCTTATTCATTTTACAGGGTTTTTCTGTGATGTTTTCTGCTGGAGGAAGGAGAAGGCCATGTCATGAGGACTAAATGAACCATATCAGACTATTTTTCTTTCAATTTAGGATTAGAAGTGACAGAAGTGTCGACAGTATTACCATTGTAGTTAGATTTGGCCCTTGGACATGTTAAAGAACTGAAATGGCTTTAGTCTAATGTTTTTTGTGGATGATCACCAGTTTAATCTACTTTCAGCAATGTGTCTGCACTGCTGTTGTTTTGGCATCATGTCTGCTAATGGGCCTCTGTAATTTAAAGTGAAGTATAGGCTCCTCTTTTATGTAACACGTGTCACACAATTAAAACAGTGTGAGGGATGTTTTTCCAAATCAGAACTAATCACAAAGTACTTGTGTAGCAGCATATGGCACAAGAGAGACTGAATGGGCTGGCCATTATATCTACGGAGAGGAGCATAGCTCTGGGTGTTGATAAAGGACACTTTTGAGGAACACTAAGCACAAGGGAAGTTGGAGTTTCTGATTGGCCGCTGTGCCAACCTGTTAGAGTTTATAATATCTCTGCTGAGTGGCTGCCAACTGTGTTTTTGATAAGATTTGGGCAGAGCTGCTGTGCAAAACAGCAGCATTTTTATGAGCTTCCTATACAGTGTGTGCTGTGGTTTGAACTCCTGCACCATGTGTTCAGCTTAGTGTCTGACATGTTGTGCTTTTCTCCTGCTACTGAGGCATGAGTAACGTCAATGTATGTATAGGCATCCCAACAACAGTTGTTGATTTGATTTTGTGACAATGAATGTGGTTTTAAAGTGTATTATAGCCTAATGAATTCAAATAATTTTCTGTAAAACAAAATCAGCGTTTTTGATGCACTGTGTGTATGTGTTTGCATGACATACAGATGTGTTGAGGAAGAGGGTCCATTCAGAATTTTGCTCAAACCACATTTTGAACATAATACTACGTCTGTGCTTTATTTTTTCCTGAATAGTACTATTAAGAATTTGAACAGATGCAGCAGTCATGCTTTGGGGATCAAATATTGATCTTTACTGTAATGTTACACTCCTGGAACTAGTTCCTTGTTTAGACAGCTGGTTTTGATTATACAAATTCCCCTGATTCATCCATCTTAAGTGTGTTTGTTCTACCTGCATTTTAAATGATGCTTGAATGTTGCCTCTTGTTGTACCTTTATGTCTGTCTCAGTATTATCAATAGCGCAAGTTCCCATCAAATGCCAAAGTAAGACTGACATGTTCAAAGTAAAGTCAAAAATAACAAGATTTTCCTAGTTTTACTAAAGCAGGTGGGCGAGTGACAGTTTCCCCCATTCTTGAAGCGAGTTAAAACCAGCACCTGTCTTTGAGTCTTCCTCTTTTCTCAGTTTGATTGACATTTCAGAAAGACACAGGTAGTTGTAGGACTTGTACCAGGCTTGGGCAAGATGTAGACCAAGCCCTCTGGCTATACTCTTTAGAGAAAAATAAATTCAAGCCAACAAGACTCGCAGCCCCCAGGCCAGTGATCCTCAGCTGACATTTACATGAGTCTAAAGTAACAAAATATGTATGAAAATAATTTTACTCCAATTTGCTCCCTTTTCAGTGTGCGGTTCAATACTTTATTGTCAGTGTTCACTGCATAGTGGGGTTCTCTTGTTGGAAAATAATAGTACGTCGCTTCACACGTGTGTTGAATAGTGAGTTGCTGGCCGACCAACCAGACATTTACTTAAACGAAAATCTTTGAGGCTATTACTTTAAGAAGCAATTAGGGCTGTCAATACATTCAAATATTTAATGTGCGATTAATGGCAAATTAATCACACTTTTTTTATCTGTTCTAAATATACTTTAAAGGGAATATTTTTCAAGTTTTTATTGCTCTTATCAACATGGGAGCAGACAAATATGCTTTCTTTATGCAAATGTTTATTATTATTGCAACAATCCAAAACAATGACAAACACTGTCTACAGTATTCTCCAGATTAACCTCAAAAGTACTGTATGCTGAAAAAAATATGCTGAAAGCATAATATGGCAAACTCAAACTCATAAGAGTTGTCCAGGCTTCTCTGTTGCAAACTATCCAGCGTGGCCTGCCTTTGGTGAGAGGGAGAGGGTTCGCTGCATCCACCGTATGCTTGGCCAACAAGTGGTATTTAATAAGACTCGACGCACTCCAATATCTCAATTCACATCGACAGTATGAAAATAACTTTAGTCTTGTCGAGAGAACCATCTGGAAGGGTTTGAAACTTTACTTGCCATTCAAAAGACCCTTTAATTTATCCATTTCTGCTCAAGGAGCTTTGTTTGTAACTGGCCCCCTGCCAGATGGATTGCTTCGCATTTGCTCGGCATATCCATCTGGGAACTTTCCGTTGGAGAACTTTTGGGAAGGGGCGATAATACTGGTTAGCTGATTGGATAAACCATCTGTCTATCACCACCTATGTTGGTGATAGACGGGCCAAATCAACCAATCAGATCAACGATATATCAAACTCTTGCTGAAAGCAGCTGGGAGAAGAGCAAAAACCTCTTTTCCTCCGAGAAAAGCCTCCAGTGCCGTTTTTTGCTCATCTTTCAATGAAGGAATACTTTCTAATTCGGATAAGATTTGCGCGATAGCTACGCTCATCTCATCCATGGAAGCCGCCATGTTGTTTAGACTGAACAGTCTAAACAACTGTTGCGTCACACCTAAACCCGCCTCAAAACCAACGCTGATTGGTCGGTCGTTTGGCGAACGGCTCCAAATTTTCTCTGTCTCAAGATGCCAGACTGATCTGCGAGTGGAAAACTGGAGCTCGCGAGTTCAGGACGGTCTCACGAGGCTACTTTGTTTGTGCTATCCACAACGTACTGCTGCATCGCTTCCTGTTTTCGGAGCGGCTTGAGGCCCACCTCACACAACATGCATGCATTAATCGTGCGTCAAAAAAATGAGTGGCGTTTAAAGGAACGCGGGTTGTGGGGGGAAAACTCTGACTGTTGTTTGTGCATATGCACCAAACAAGAGTTCAGAGTATTCGGCCTTCTTGGAGACCTTGAGTGGAGTCCTGCATGGGGGCTCCAGTTGGGGACTCCATAGTTCTGCTGGGGGACTTCAACGCGCACGTGGGTAATGATGGAGACACATGGAGAGGCGTGATTGGGAGGAACGGCCTCCCTGATCTAAACCAGAGTGGTTGTTTGTTGTTGGACTTCTGTGCTAGTCATGGATTGTCTATAACGAACACCATGTTCGAACATAGGGATGCTCATAAGTGTACTTGGTACCAGAGCACCCTAGGCCAAAGGTCAATGATCGATTTTATAATCGTTTCATCTGATCTGAGGCCATATGTTTTGGACACTCGGGTGAAGAGAGGGGCGGAGCTGTCAACCGATCACCATCTGGTGGTGAGTTGGGTCAGGGGTGGGGGAAGACTCTGGACAGACCTGGTAAGCCCAAACGGGTAGTGCGGGTAAATTGGGGAACGTCTGGATGAGGCCCTTTCCGACAGACTTTCAACTCACACCTCCGGCGGAGCTTTTCAGTGCATCCCTGTGGAGGCTGGGGGGCATTGAACCCGAGTGGACAATGTTCAAAGTTTCCATTGCTGAAGCTGCGGTGAGGAGCTGTGGTCTTAGGGTCTTAGGTGCCTCAAGGGGCGGTAACCCACGAACACCGTGGTGGACACCGGTGGTCAGGGAAGCCGTCCGACTGAAGAAGGAGTCTTTCCGGGATATGTTATCCCAGATGACTCCGGAGGCAGCTGCAAGGTACCGAAGGGCTCAAGGGCTGCAGCCTCTGCCGTGAAAGAGGCAAAGCAGCGTGTGTGGGAGAAGTTCGAGAAGACATGGAGAAGGACTTTCGGTCGGCACCAAGGTGCTTCTGGAAAACCGTTCGCCACCTAAGGAGGGGGGAAGCGGGGAACCATCCAAGCTGTGTACAGTAAGGATGGGACGCTGTTGACCTCAACGAGGAGGTAATAGGGCGGTGGAAGGAGCACTTTGAGGAACTCCTAAATCCGACTAATACGCCCTCTATGGTAGAGGCAGAGCTGGAGGATGAGGGGGGGATTGGCATCAATTTCCCTGGTGGAGGTTGCTGAGGTAGTTAAACAACTCCACAGTGGCAAAGCCCCAGGAATTGATGAGATCCGTCCAGAAATGCTTAAAGCTCTGGGTGTGGAGGGGTTGTCTTGGTTGACACGCCTCTTCAACATTGCGTGGAAGTCTGGGACGGTGCCTAAGGAGTGGCAGACCGGGTGGTGGTTCCCCTTTTAAAAAAGGGGGACCAGAGGGTGTGTGCCAATTACAGGGGTATCACACTTCTCAGCCTCCCGGTAAAGTCTACTCGAAGGTGCTGGAAAGGAGGGTTCGGTCGATAGTCGAATCTCAGGTTGAAGAGGAACAATGCGGATTCCGTCCCTGGTCGTGGAACAACGGACCAGATCTTTACTCTTGCAAGGATCCTGGAGGGGAGCCTGGGAGTATGCCCAACCAGTCTACATGTGTTTTGTGGATCTGGAGAAGGCGTATGACCGGGTGCCCCGGGAGATACTGTGGGAGGTGCTGCGGGAGTACGGGGTGAGGGGGTCCCTTCTCAGGGCCATCCACCCTCTGTACGACCAAAGCGAGAGCTGTGTCCGGGTTCTCGGCAGTAAGTCGGACTCGTTTCAGGTGAGAGTTGGCCTCCGCCAGGGCTGCGCTTTGTCACCAATCCTGTTTGTAGTATTTATGGACAGGATATCGAGGCGTAGTCGGGGTGGAGAGGGGTTGCAGTTCGGTGGGCTGGGGATCTCATCGCTGCTTTTTGCAGATGATGTGGTCCTGATGGCATCATCGGCCTGTGACCTTCAGCACTCACTGGATCGGTTCGCAGCCGAGTGTGAAGCGGCTGGGATGAGGATCAGCACCTCTAAATCGGAGGCCATGGTTCTCAGCAGGAAACCGATGGAGTGCCTTCTCCAGGTAGGGAATGAGTCCTTACCCCAAGTGAAGGAGTTCAAGTACCTTGGGGGTCTTGTTCGCGAGTGAGGGGACAATGGAGCCGGGAGATTGGTCGGAGAATCGGCACAGCAGGTGCGGTATTACATTCAATTTATCGCACCGTTAGACGTAAAAGAGAGCTGAGCCAGAAGGCAAAGCTCTCGATCTACCGGTCAGTTTTTGTTCCTACCCTCACCTATGGTCATGAAGGCTGGGTCATGACCGAAAGAACAAGATCCAGGGTACAAGCGGCCGAAATGGGTTTCCTCAGGAGGGTAGCTGGCGTCTCCCTTAGAGATAGGGTGAGAAGCTCAGTTATCCGTGAGGAGCTCGGAGTAGAGCCGCTGCTCCTTTGCGCCGAAAGGAGCCAGTTGAGGTGGTTCGGGCATCTGGTAAGGATGCCCCCTGGGCGCCTCCCTAGGGAGGTGTTCCAGGCACGTCCCAGCTGGGAGGAGGCCTCGGGGGAGACCCAGGACTAGGTGGAGGGATTATATCTCTAACCTGGCCTGGGAACGCCGGGATCCCCCAGTCGGAGCTGGTTAATGTGGCCCGGGAAAGGGAAGTTTGGGGTCCCCTGCTGGAGCTGCTACCCCCGCGACCCGACCCCGGATAAGCGGATGAAGATGGATGGATGGTTTAAAGGAAGTTGTGTTAACTGGTTATTATTGCGTTAATTATGACAGCCCTGGTAGCACTTCAACAATGTAAAAATACCGTAGTCCCAAACTGGATGCAATGTGATTGCCAACCACCAAAAGCTGTGTTAAGCAAATGAGAATGAAACCTAAACAATACAAAACAACTATTTTGATTTAGTCAAGATCAGGGAATACCAGATTGTCCTTGCTGGTATTTTTACTCCTTCATGTGTTATGGATGTACCTATGGACCGGTGTAAACCTGTAGCACCTCTCCAGGGATTACATCCATTTAGCAAAGTGATAATAATCTTAAACCTATTGCAGGAATGTATCTTGGCATGGCATGAAAGCTTTGTGGGAGAAGGGCAATGACATGAATCACTGGAGTACGTTTTTGGATCAGTCAGCTGTATTGTGTTCATCTTTGTCAGCTGTTCAAACCCACTGACGATAACAGGCACAAGCCTTATCGAACATCTTTGTGAAGAAAAGTCGTAGAAGTATTTTTGTACCCTTTGATCCAATTTCAAATCGACGTTGGACAAGCTCATCGGATTCTGAGGTGTTACAGAAATGGGGGAGATTTGGTGGAGGACTAGACAGCCAGAGTACATTAACTTTAGTGGTGCTTTTGGGATGAAAAGCAGGCCAGAAGCAAGAGAGGATGGATGGAATTGCCTGGCATGTCTCCATATGAAAGTTTCTGGCAGGGTACTTTGATATTAAAAAAAGGAAACTGTTTATTGGCTCCATACCCTCTGTGTTTCTTTGAAATGTAATCATAACCCAAACTGGGCATATTTATTGCATATACAGGCAACACACTAGAGTTGAGGGAGCTTATTATTTATCAATATTTATTCAGCTAAATATATGGTGTAAACATGAAAATACAATGGTTAAATCAGCTTGATTTATGAAGGCTGGATTTCTGGCTACAAGCTCAGTCAAAATCTCTGCATTTCAGTAGCAACACTGGCAGAGGCACAAAGCAAGACACCATTTTAGTACAGTTTTAGAATTTTGCGACTTCAACAAATCTGCTTGCACTGAGGAGGATGAAGTAACACACCTATTCAGCACTAAACACAAAGTACAGCTAAGGGTCATGGAAAAGTCATTCATTTTACAGGTATTTGGTCATAAACAAAGCACTGACAATGTGAACAATGGTGGAAAAGTCAGGGGATAACCAAAGTGATTGCAACTCATCCTGACACTTGATATTTTTTTACCAAATTGAATGGCAATCTATCCCGAAGTTGTTAAGACATTTTCATTCAAAACCACAAATGTCAACCTCATTGTGGCCTTATAGCAAAATGAAGGGGATGATCAAAATCAGTAGGATTTGCTCCCTAGGGACTGTAAATATCTGTGCCAAATGAATGACAGAAGTTATTAAGATATTTCAGTCTGCACTAGGGGTGTCACAATACCAAAAATTCAGTAGTCGGTGCCAATACCAGTAAAATAACACGATTCTCGGTGATGTACTTTAACTTGAAACATATTTTAATTTGAAAAATATCAAAATGTCATAACAAGACATACAAAACATGTGCAATAGAGCATAGAACAACATAATAATGTGCAATTAATGGTCATAGTGCAACAAGTAGTGTCCCCAGACACATTCCAGACTTCCAGGCATCTTTTCAAAAGGTACTGTGCAAAAACAACGACAGTGTTTCTAACAGTTGCGTGACCAGAGACGTTGGCTAATTTCCTCCTGAACAGGTAGCTAAGCATTAGCTTCAGGCTAATTTATCACGGCTACAAGGTATGGGCATTTTATGTAATTTCAACATTTGTGTACTCACATTGAATTATATAGCTAGAGTACCTGAATTGGTTACTTGCAAAAACAATTGAGACGCTGCCAGTAAAGTGATCCCGACAGGTCCTGTCTAACCGTGGCTAACGCAGCCATGCTAACCCTGCTAACGGCTAACGTTACCGGATGAGCAGGCAAGCAGTGTTGCCAACTTAGCGACTTTGTCGCTAGATTTAGCGACTTTTCAGACCCGCTTAGCGGCTTTTTTTCAAAAAAGCGACTAGCGACAAATCTGTATTGTATTGTATTGTCTAGCGAGCACACAAGGTATTTCTCTCCTGTAGCCGCCAAAACAGTCTTCTGTTCTGTGACAGAGGAGCAGCGGAGCAGCCTCTCCCCTCTCTCCTCATGTGCAGCAGCACTGCGCACAGTGCGCAGCCAGGTAGAAGGGGAGGGGGGGACAGGGCACGGGGCCGGTGTAGGTAGGACAGACAGCATGACGCGACGGGAGAAAGACTCTGCTGAGCTGGCCTGGCCCTGGGCAAGCCAGCCTTCTTTGAGAATTCTTTATCAATCTTTTTCCCTCCCTTTGTAGAATTAAATTTTTTTACTTCAAAGATAGGCTACCTAAGTAATAATTATAAGGTAAAATAAATTCCTGTATTGAATTTGTGATTATTTGGCTAAAGAGTTATTTCTTTCTATCTACCTTACTGACACAACCACTAAGCTTTATACAAATGATTGCGTAATGACGTCAACAATATGCAAATGAGCGTATGACGTCATCTTGCGACTTTTAGCGACTTTTGGAGCTGGTGCTAGCGACTTTCATTGGAAAAGAGTTGGCAACACTGCAGGCAAGCGGACCACGGCTGTTTACAACGTGTAGCCTGTACAGCGGCTGTAGCCGACAACGGTGAGTTATTTGAAGCCAAGAGAGGGGGGCTGTAAATCAGGAAGAGAGGACCGTGAGTTTGCAGTGAACATGCCGTTTTTTAGGTCGGGTAGAGTTGACTCTCGCCCACTTCTTCGTGACCTCCTTCTTCTGAATGTATTGACTGGAACACTCTGAAGCGTATACTGCCCCCATCAGTTCCGGAAGAGGTGCAGCACCGATGCTGTTAACACTGGCATCATCGCTAATGGTGCCTACGGTGCTTCAAAAAATGGGTATCGTTTTTGTTTAATTTAGCTACGAACAAAAATGTTTGCCATTATAACAATTTAACAGATGCTATAATTACGCAATCATTTTAGCACAGAGTGGCTTTAAAGTGGCCATATTATGCTCATTTTCAGGTTCATAATTGTATTTTGAGGTTGTACAAGAATAGGTTTACATGGTTTAACTTTCAAAAAACACCATATTTTTGTTGTACTGCACATTGCTGCAGCTCCTCTTTTTACCCTGTGTTCAGGTCTCTGTTTTAGCTACAGAGTGAGACCTCTCACTGCTGTAACATCTTTGTTGGCAGTCACACATGTGCAGTAGCTAGGTAAGCTCCCATCATCTAGCTAGCTGTTTGTTTCTACAACTTCAGTAGTACAAGGAAGGATTAGCAGGGAGACTTCTTCTAAACGAAGAAACACTTCCAACTTTGTGTGGAATACCTGGAGAATAGGGACATGTAAGTAGTTCTTTTGTAGATTATGGTGAACTAGTGTGTGTTGTAGCAGTGTTTTGCCATTCAGAACGAGTCAGCATGCTAGCGTTACCATGCTACGGTTAGCCACCTTGTTTCGGCTAATGACGTAAAAAGCCCTGCCGATTTTGAACAGCTCACCTCAACCTATTCAACCAAAACAGTATGGATGCTTTTTTTTCCAAGTTTGTTTGCGTGTGGAAGCACCAGAGACACAAAATAACACCCCAAATCCCAGAAAAAGTGATTTTTTCATAATATGGGCTCTTTAAATAACTAAAACTCCCAACGTGGCACTGGGATCTAGCAAAAGCTGTAAATACTGGTAGGCGTGTGATTCCATAAGGCTTTGAGCTGGTAGGATTAATTGCTGCAGCTCTTCTCCGCTCACACACTCGTGTTCGCAATGATATTTCATTAAAAAGGCTACATGTTGTCGATGACCCTGAGTAAACTCCTGAAGTTTTTTCTCAGGCTGTGCCACCTCTTTCATCCTTCCTTTTTGCTGTTCATGTTTATTTAACCACTGTTTGTTTTAAACCCAGATTAGTCTCACTAAAGCGCTTTAAATTAATCTCATTCAATTTCTTTTTCTACAGAGACATGGAGGGGCAGTTAGAGTTTGTAGTCATCTGCCTCATTTTCCTTAAGCCCCTATCATTACATCAGTCACATCCTGTTTAATCCTGAACTGCTGAGAACCACCAGGGGAGCGGGATAACCCTGTGACCTCTTTGCCGCCTCTCTATTTGATATTTGTATGTTAGATATCAGGACCTGAGGAGATATAATGAATTAACAATGATTGGCGGTTCTTTGTGAACAGTTTGAGTCATTTCCCTGTTATGGTAATGACCCCTCTTATTGTATCTCAGCTTTGGCAGCAAGGTACTTGCTCTCCGTAGATCATAATCAGGATGTGGCAGAGATTATTTGCATTTTTCACAATCCAGTGTTTGGGCTCCTTCTTAATTCCATGGTTAGCTTCCAAACTATCTTTTGCTAATGTGAAGAAAGGTCATCATATTACTGCCAAATCTGTGTTTAATAACTAGAGGCTTGGTGGATTGAGACCATTTGGCTGTTGAATGAAATGCTTTGTCACATTACAACAGTTACATTAACAAGGCAAGAATATTGATGAGTGCTGTAGACTCCAGGCAGTCGAAATTCCACGACGATGTTTTGACTCTTTGCAGCACCAGGTGTCCCTGCTGAATATGTTTAAGAGCTGATGAAGGGTGAAATGGAAAATCTGTCAAAATGCTTAAAACATAGCTGATCAGTTGGTCACAGCGTTCTAATCAAGTTATTTAATTTATCGGAACAAATTGTCTGGGCAGATGTTTCAAATGCACTGAAACATTATTAAGTGCAGTATGCCATGCATCACTGCAGCTTTGACAGGATATGCTGATTTAAACAGTTTTATAATTAATACTTTCCTTGTTTGTTTGTTTACAGTTTGTTTGAACCATCCTCTCCACTTCATGCTCAGCATGCAGACAATAATACAGGTACTGTAGCCTCCTCTAAAACCTAAAGTCCTACGTTGACTGGGAGCTTGAATAACAATCCATTGGTCTCTTTGTGAAATGGTTTAAAGAGCCATGAAAAAAATTGCATTGCAGATGGCTGCATCCGAGGCAGGCGATTTTTCCTCAGAGCTGCAGTCACTTTTCTTTGTTTTACAGAACAAATTCGAAAGCATCACTATTGCCAAAGCATAAACATTTTCAACTTAGTTATGCAATTTTGTTATCATTGCTTCCCCACCATTTGAGCAGGAACAATTGAATACCTTAAAGAAAATAATTACTATGTTTCTGTCACTGTAAGGATGTTTTAGTTTTCGTTCTTGTTGTAACAGTATGCCATAAATGATATACAGTGGGGAGAACAAGTATTTGATACAGATGCAGATTTTGCAGGTTTTTCCCACTTACATAGCATGTAGAGGTCTGTATTTTTATCATAGGTACACTTCAACTGTGAGAGATGGAATCTAAAACAAAAATCCAGAAAATCACATGTATGATTTTTAAATAATTAATTAGCATTTTATTGCATGACATAAGTATTTAAACACCTACCAACCAATAAGAATTCCAGCTCACAGACCTGTTAGTTTTTCTTTAAGAAGCCCTCCCGTTCTCCCTACTCATTACCTGTATTAACTGCACCTGTTTGAACTCGTTACCTGTATAAAAGACACCTGTCTACACACTCAATCAAACAGACTCCAACCTCTCCACAATGGCCAAGACCAGAGAGATGTAAGGACATCAGGGATAAAATTGCAGACCTGCACAAGGCTGGGATGGGCTACAGGACAATAGGCAAGCAGCTTGGTGAGAAGGCAACAACTGTTGGTGCAGGTATTAGAAAATGGAAGAAGTTCAAGATGATGGTCAATCTCCCTCGGTCTGGGGCTCCATGCAAGATCTCACCTGGTCAATGACCTGAAGAGAGCTGGGACCACAGTCTCAATGAAAACCATTAGTAATACACTACGCCGTCATGGATTAAAATCCTGCAGTGCACGCAAGGTCCCCCTACTTCAGCCAGCGCATGTCCAGGCCCGTCTGAAGTTTGCCAATGACCATCTGGATGATCCAGAGGAGGAATGGGAGAAGGTCATGAGGTCTGATGAGACAAAAATAGAGCTTTTTGGTCTAAACTCCACTCGCCGTGTTTGGAGGAAGAAGAAGGATGAGTACAACCCCAAGAACACCATCCCAACCGTGAAGCATGGCAGTGGAAACATCATTCTTTGGGGATGCTTTTCTGCAAAGGGGACAGGACAACTGCACAGTATTGAGGGGAGGATGGATGGAGCCATGTATCGCGAGATCTTGGCCAACAACCTCCTTCCCACAGTAAGAGCATTGAAGATGGGTCGTGGCTGGGTCTTCCAGCATGACAACGACCCGAAACACACAGCCAGGGCAACTAAGTAGTGGCTCCGTAAGAAGCATCTCAAGGTCCTGGAGTGGCCTAGCCAGTCTCCAGACCTGAACCCAATAGAAAATCTTCGGAGGGAGCTGAAAGTCCGTATTGCCCAGCGACAGCCCCGAAACCTGAAGGATCTGGAGAAGGTCTGTATGGAGGAGTGGGCCAAAATCCCTGCTGCAGTGTGTGCAAACCTGGTCAAGAACTACAGGAAACGTATGATCTCTGTAATTGCAAACAAAGGTTTCTGTACCAAATATTAAGTTCTGCTTTTCTGATGTATCAAATACTTATGTCATGCAATAAAATGCAAATTAATTTCTTAAAAATCATACAATGTGATTTTCTGGATTTTTGTTTTAGATTCCGTCTCTCACAGTTGAAGTGTACCTATGATAAAAATACAGACCTCTACATGCTTTGTAAGTGTGAAAACCTGCAAAATCGGCAGTGTATCAAATACTTGTTCTCCCCACTATAAGTGCAAGTATCCAGCAAGTTTGAAAATAAGTTTTAATTATGTGGTATTGGTATTGAATCAGTTCTGAAATTGTATGCCTATTAGGAGATATTTTTTTGGCCGTTTTTAATAAATCCCTCACTGCCTTATTTGATTTCCATCTGTTGTAATTTCTTCAGTCTTTGGAGGTCTGGATGTCTGTGATAAAATCACTTCCTTCATAGTAACATTCTGAGGACTGCAGGGGAATGAAATGAGAAATCCCTCATCTCTCACTGTAATATACGCTGAATTTATTTGC
The DNA here is from genome assembly GCF_031162955.1 of Sander vitreus. Taxonomy (NCBI): domain Eukaryota; kingdom Metazoa; phylum Chordata; class Actinopteri; order Perciformes; family Percidae; genus Sander; species Sander vitreus. Next base: position 20,949,578 of record NC_135871.1, on the reverse strand, counting down.
TCGCAGAGTGCTGCTGAGGCATCATTATTGCAGATTTTTTAAATTTAATTCAGTATTTACTGGCAGCATTTACTCTACTTCTACTCTACTTTCTCTTTGATAGATAGACAAAATACATGCACATTGAATAGCTTTTACCCCCCTCCCCCTACACATCTCTGGAACAGACAAAATCATTCACAGCCATTATCAGAGCCCTGTCGTTGTGATTGTAAGGGCTTGTTCCCGTTCAATACAACCATCAGTCAGTGGAAGTGACAGGACAGGACCCAACCTCACACAAGGCTTGTCTAAACAGCGGGGTCATTCCATCTCTGCTACTACCTCATCCATCAGAATGACACATGCAGATGGCTCGCTGTACTATACATCTATTAGACCTCTAGACATCAGTGGCTCTCTGTTTAACTTGCTATGTTTAGTCCTGTCTGAATAAGACCATCCATTTCAAATGTCATATCTCTAAAATTTGATGATTGTAGCATCTGTTGTTGAGTTATTTGATTTTTCTGATATTAAGCTTTTTAATACATTTACACAAGCTCATAGGACACAAACTGTGTTGGTCGTATGGTACACTGCACTCCCAGCATCTTAAACTACCTTTTCTCGACTTAAACATAAATTCAACATAACAAAAATTTCACACGTGCTATCCCTTGGGGTCGTGACAAAGATAGAGAGAAAAGGCGAAATGGGAAAAGGTAGGAGGAAGTGATGATATAACATTGTGAACTTTAACAATGCTCTCCCTAAAATAGAAACTAGAGAAGCAAGACTCTAATCTGTGATGCTCGGCTGAATTTACAGCCTTGAAGTGAGCAGTGAACACAGCAGATTAAGAGGTTTGTGGACTTGCATGTGCAAACCTGAAAAGAGCTTTCGTAATATAGCTGGGCCACAAGTTCTGAACCAGATGAAATAGTCTTACTGTATGTGTTCAACACAAACCGCCTCAAAGCACATCATCATTAAAACCAGCGTGTCTCTTAATGGAATATGCATGTACTACACATGCTTTAATTGTAGGTTTTTCTCTGCAAAAAAATTGCAAACTGGAGAAATATTTTCAACATGAACTATCAAATTTGTATGATGTCCTCTTCAGCATCAAACACCCTGCAAACTCAAGAGACTGCTAACTTTTTTACAGTTATACTTCATCTTGTACCTCTGAACATATGGCAAGGCTACGACGTTGTGAGAACTTAAGTGGTTGGCCTAAATGAAAAGAAAATGGAAAATTCATTTAGAAAGCCCCAGGCTGAGCAAGCAATATATCACATTTATAATGAATGATTATGAGTGTCGAAGTTTTTAGGTTTCACATTTTCTAAGAAGTAGTTTTAAAAAAAAAAAGTGTGGATCTGAACAGCACATTTGGCATGTTCTTTTTTTAAAGCCTGGGGTTTCACAAACCAGTGCTCCTTTTAACTTTTGCTATGTGGATATGTGAATATTTTTTTAGCTGAAGAGATGTCATGGTTGGCGTTGGATGGGTGTAAATCCATTTTCCTCCATCACCGGCTCACCATTTGCTTACACTGGGCATAATGAATCATTAATTCACTGCTGTCACTTGCAGCCCACAGTCACTCTGAGCAGAATTAACTCTTGATCCAGCAGGGCAGAGAAGGAACAAAGAAGTGCAGGAGCATGAGCCTCTCTATATTTGTTTCACTCCAAACAGCGAACTGTGGATCCGTTTATGTGTTGACAGGGTGGGTGTATAATAAGGCTGTTCCGCTGCACTCTCCGATGCGTGTTGTTTTGATTGTGTTTTGCATTTTTATGATTTTATTGTCGCTCATTATTCCCCGACCTCCTGTTCATCTGTGCTGCAGGTATTTTCAGACTTTGAACAACAGATGATTTTCGGTTCCACAGTGGGGAAAAAGGCATTAACATAGGTGCTAATTTGTTTTTTCCCCCTTTTAAATAAAGTACCCTCTCAAACCATGAATAGGTTGTATTATAGGATAGTGGTTCCCAACCAGTGGTACTTGTACCCCAGGGGGTGCTTCTGCAGTTACCGGAGAGAATGTGATTTACGTCTTGCGATTTAGAGTGCATGAAAGCCAGTTAGCAAGTGAACAGGGAAGTCGAACAGTTAGCTAAAAGTAAGGGATAAACAGTTACAATGTTTAGCTTAAATGAATGCACAAATTGAAAAACCACTGGGCACCACTAAATGCATTTTATTTATTTTTTAAATAGACGAGGCACCACCAAGAACGTAAGTGAAAGTATCTCTCAGATAATGTAGAGTGCGTTTTAATTAGTCTGGATTGCTATTCTAAAATGTCTCATTAATACCCATCAGAGTGCAGTTGTTGTGGAGACATTAGCATGTACCTCAACATAATTATCTCTTCACTCTTTAATAAATTGTGACCCACAGTTTAGGTCGTTGGCATCCCACCGGACAATGACACAGCTGCAAAATGAAATAAATCATAGACTGAAATAAACACTTTGTAATTTTGTTAAAGGACCAAAAGATACCCTCAAATGACTTCCAGCTCACTGCTGATGTTTTTAGACTCATCTGTGTGCTCCATTGACTGCATCTTTAAAGTTAATGATGCTTATGTTGTGGCGACATTTTTTTGAAAAGGAAAAAATTTAGAATTTCTGAAGATGACTGCAGGTAGCCTGGTTTTCTAAAAACATATTCCTTGGTTTTATTTTCACCAGCCGCAGGGCTCAGTTTCTAAATCGTTTTTTTCCCTTTCCTTTCTGATATCCCTTCTGTGGTTATGAGGAGAATAAGACGGCTTGTCTCTCTCTCTGTCACCTCCTGTGGCAGAGGCTCAGCTATTCTGTCCCCCCTCCCAGTCACACAGGCACAGAGACACAGCCAGTCTAATTGGTAATAACCCTTCAGCTGTCATAACTGTGGTTCACAGAATAGAATACCTTTTTTTCACTGGTGCTCACCGTGCTCTGTGGTGGTTCCGTTAAAGTACAATCTCGAAGATCTCCGTTTTGTTCTCTTAGGCGGCATCTGTGGCAATAAGCAGTAATTGCAGGTGGGTTTTTGAATGTCAGTTTCACTTTCACTTGTTTTTGAAGTTTCATCGTCTGTAGTTATTGCTCTTTTCTTTGTTTGTTTGGCCATATTAACCGTTTACTCGCAATGCTAGCAGAGACTGAAAAAAAACAGTACGCCGCTTCACACACAAGTGAGTTGAAGAGCGAGTCTGTTGCGTTAGCTCCGCCTACCCTCTCTGGCGCCCCAACTATGCTGGGTGATGGAAAATGGTCACTAACTGTGCGCCACTTGTAATTTCTCCCGGTAATGTCGCCACAGACACTGTATTACTGCAAATGCAAAGGACTTTCATCTGTGGGTTATAGGCTCAAACGCCATTGTATTATCTCATTTTGCGATAGAAAGATAGAAGAAGAAGATAGATAGATAGAAAGGTGCTGTAGGTAGGATTGTGAAGATCCAAGACTTAGCCAAACAATTTGAACATCGACAACTTCTCAGTTCCTCCCCCCTTTCTGCTAAAGCCCAAAATTGTATCCTAAGCCCCTCACCCCACAAGGGAGAATGAATGCGTGTGCATGAGCAGTGATTGACACACAGTTAGACACCTCCCCCCCTGGCCCTGATTGGTGCATCTGAACAGGGAGCTGTGGATTTTTGCAAATCACACTAAAGGCTGTAGGTGGTGCCAGAGGGCTCAATGGTGTTTTAAGTCCCCAACGTCAACTTCAAGGCAGCGCTGCGACCGTTGACTTCAAGGCACCTAACCCTAACCTTAACACAAGTTTTAAATTACCTGCTTCATGTAGTTCTACTCGAACATAGGGTCAGTTTCAGCAAATATGACAGAAAGTTAGTTTTATAAGGCTTACCTACTGCACCTTTAACAGACATTTATGTAAATGAAAATCTGCGAGATAATTATTTTAACATAACTTAATTCATTCTGCATAGATATAGCTCAGATCTCTTCTCCGTCATTGCTTATTTTTCAATATGTTGTCTCAGTGAAGACCCCGGGTCTGCTTCTCACTGTTTATGACTTGCTGTTTGTGCAGCATTAAAAAGTCAAACAGGACAAATAACTTGTGAAAACAAAAACAAATGGCCCAAAGATGTTCTTCCCATGATTTCTAAAGGCAAGTTTTCACAACACTTGTAACCTATGGTTCGCTCTGAAGCTATTCCTTGAAAACACAAACACTTTTCAGCATTATGCATGTCGAATTACGGCCACAACATTGATAATCACCCAGTGAGCCTCAGCGATGTGTGAGAAAAGACTTTGTCTTCATCTGTGTGTTTGTTTGTGTGAGACATACAGTGTGCTCTGATTTAAGAAACCAGGGGAGCGAGTTTTCATAATAAGTTTGTTCTCCTGATGTCGTTAGCGTCGACCTTTTGCCTACATTTTTCGCATCTTTTTTTGGACGACAGAGAGCACAGGAAGTATTTCATGACTATTAGTGGTCTTTCAAGATGAAGATTAGAAATAGCTTTCGCCTGATAGAAGACCATCTTTATTTGAAAACCAAGAATATTCTCTTGTTGGTACTGGCGCTGAGACAATGCAGTTAAATTCCTTTGTGCATGAATAATTGTTTTTGCTCCATTTGGGACATTGTAATATAGCCTTCTTTATTTTCTCATTCTTTCGTGTCTCGACTCGACCTGAGCTAAACGGAATTGGAATGGAGTGCTGTGTTCGGGAGTCGGTGTTCTCCCATTTCTGATGACCGATGGCAGGAGAGAGATGAAAGGCCTAATGTAAAAAGCCATGCCTCTGCTTCTTTTCCTCCCCACCTCCTCAACACTTTTCTACCTCCTCACCTAAGCAGCAGTGCATCTTTTTACAGTCATGAAAGAATGCAAGGGGGTTCTGCAAATGTTCATATACACACAGATGCATAGACATGCACACATATTCTACGTCCTCTTCCTGTCATCCCTTCCAACCTCCTACTTTTTCACATTCCCACTTTTCTTTCCACCTTGTTTCCAAGGTATAGTACACTTCATGGGTGAGACAACCCACGCAGCTTTGGGATTCTGAATACTTGTATGCTACTTTGTGGTATTTGTGGTGATAAAGCCCTGGATGATGGCTGGCTAAATGGGCTGAGGAATTTCCCTTTGTGCTGCAAAGATACAAATCATTTGTCAAGCAGGCTGCCTTCAATTATCAATCAAATACAATGCTAACCATTAACATGAACTTGGATGAGCTGGATTTCACACATTTAGAGCAGCTCGTAAACAGGAATTAGGTTGTCCTTTGGTCATCTTGCTACCAGACACAGAGCTGGTGTTTATCTTTTTCATGATATTTACCCTGTAGTTAAAGAGAGCAGATTCAGATGCCATCCACATGGAAACGCTTTTTGGTGTAAACGCACATGTTTTGCATCGTTTTGGCCGATCGTCCAAATGAATCATGTAAACGCACTGCCTGAAGATGCACTTTTTTGAAACCTGGTCCCAGGGTGAAAAAATTGGAAAATGCCGCCCTCGCGGCTTCGTTTGGACGGCAAAGCCGCATACTTGCGTATTGATGATGTCATCACCACACCCCTCGACCTCTAGCCTTCGAACTCTTACCCCGCGACGACGTCTCATGACAACAACACCTATAAACATGCATCTGTCCTAATGCCCACAACCACACAGCACTGTAGCATCGAAGGTAGCATATAGCTAACTAGCTTGTGTTTGGTTTCTTCTTCTACTGTCTGTTTGTATACAGTGCGCAAGCTTGCTCCGCCTCTTCTTCTCCATTTTTGGTGAATTTCTGTAGCAGAAACAGCGCCACCTATAGGCCTGGCATATGAAGTAGCGTGTTGAGTCATTTACAAATGGATCTGTTTGGACGCTAATTTTCTTGGAACGATGCCAGGGAAGATGAAAAAAAAAAAAGAATGTTTTGGTACGTGTGGACGTGGCCTCAGTCTTTAAAATCTGCTCTTTTTGTTTGTGTTGCTCAGTTTGTGGTCCCATTTGTCCTAACAGTTGCATCCCATTTGCCCCCCCCACCTCCGCCGTGCTGTTTACACCTCCGTGCCTCCTCCTCTTATGCTGTCGGCTCACATTCAGAGTACCTCTAATTGAGTTTTTGGACAAGCGGCCCAGTTTCAAACGCTCCATGAGAGATAAAAGAAATTTTGAATTAAGACATCAAAGGGGCGCCCCCACACACTCACTCCATTACACTTCCACACTCACCAAAACATGATGAGATCCAATGAACAGCTAAGGTCAGTGTAGCTCCAAAGGGTTAATGATGTGGAGACCGTGCTTGGATTCCTAATTCACACTCTGGGCAGATAACTACCCTCAACACATTCAAGTCTCATCCTTCCACTGATGCACTTTGCACCTTGTGAACAACCTGTTTACATAAAGCACTTATTTGAATACATTGTAATTTCATGTGGCTTGACTTAGATCTGTCATTATCTGACATGGTCTATTTCACCAGGGTCAATAGGTTTGTAATGGCAGCAGACATGAGGTAGACGGCACATCTAAATTCAGCAATGGCATGAAGTATGTATACTATAAGTATTAAATAGGTGGGTTATTCACAGTGACGTGGCATTTCCTTTCTTATATAATTTCTTATATAGCTTTCTTAATGTAATTCCCTAATTATCTAAGAGTATATAATAACAGCTATGCTGCTTACTTGGACAGAGAAATTATGTAACTATATTATACCCTGACATCCTCTATATTTCTACTTCTTCTCTACAATCAGCACTGCTTCCAGTAGACCATATGGACAAAACACACACACACCAGGGCTGATAAAACATACAATAAAACATGTGACTGTGCAATTACTGTAAATACATTTTACTATATACTATTTAATATTTACTTTCTTTAATTATATTTATTACTTAACGTAATGTTAACGCGTGTCTTCTACTTTTCCACTTTTCCTCTTATCCCTTGCTGCTGCAACAGTGTGAATACCTCCATTGTGGGATTAATAAAGGATTTTGAATCTTTGAATCTTGAATCTTCTCTACTTTGGAAGTTAAGTGGGGGTATTTGGAGTATGCTGCTGTACCCTCATACAATATATAGAGATTTATATGAAGCTTTCATATCCGGCCCTACAAGACAAATTGTCATCCATTGACCTCGACTGAGTGAAGTCAGCTAAACACAGGGAAGTGTGTGTCTGTGTGTGTGTTTGCCTACTCCAATTTAACACAGGAGAATTACGGTAATACGGTATACCGCTGGGTCTACAAATAGCAACGGTATCAGTTTCAATACCGTCATTAAAAAAAATGCAATGCACTTATATAGGAGACAAGGATTAAATATTAAATTGTGGTGACCCCCAAGTAAGACTGAAAGAGACATTCACCAAGGTACTGTACCTTTAGGGGAGAGGTGTTATGATATACGAGTTCCGGGTTAACGGCTGAATTATGTCAAACAACGACGTGGTGAGATGCTGTTGCTGCGGCGGCGCCGGCCGCTGCTAGTGGCGCGGCTAATGTCGGTGCTATCTACGCGGCCGTGGTTTCAGCACATCGAGGCCCAGTTCCAGCTGAGAGGAATAACACAGGACGTTACAAAGTATTTCCACGTGGTATCGGCCTTAGATGCCTCAACAACAGCCAGGGCTATGGCGCTGTTAGAGGCTCCTCCGCCTCCTCCTCTACGCACTCAAAACATTCCTGTTGGAACTCTTTGAACTGTCAGAGCTGGAGAAAGCAGACCACCTGCTGTCCCTGAACGGCCTTGGCAACAGCAAGCCGTCCGAGTTAATGGAGAGGATGCTGGCTGTGCTGGGCGCGGTGGATCCCTCATTCCTCTTCGCCCACATTTTCCTGCGGCAGCTTCCAACACCCGTGCGCACTGCACTGGCCTGCTCCCCCCTCTCTTCCTCCAGAGACTATCGGGCGCTGGTTGTGGAGGCAGACAGGATTTTCCTCGCCAACCGGCAGCAGTTTGTCCACGCACTGCTGCCCCCCCAGCACACGTCTGCCCCGCTTGCACTCCAAAAAATATAATTTATGTATTTATGTAATTATGTGTGGTTGTCATCATGTGACAGTGTGGAGGAGAAAGTCGTTTTTTTGTAAGTTGTTGTTTGTTATTATTGTTTCAGTATTAGTGTTTGGTATTCAGTTTCTGAACGGTGCACAAGCCAACAGTTTGGTGACGCCGTCTGAGCTTTACGTCATACTTTTTAATTAGTCACGGTAATACTGTATACCACGGTAAAATAGGGAGGAGGTTTGACGGTATCAAAATTTGGATACCGCCCAACCCTATTCAGCATAGATGTTGTGTCAACCCATTGTTGTCCTGGCCCAGATGCAAGTGCCAGGGAAAAGTCAATGTAACCTGTGGATGCTTATGTTCAGTGTTACTCACCAAAACTTGTATCCTTGGAACTTCTACTGCCAATTATTGAAATAGCGTGAAACTTGCAGGTGAGCTTGTGTGTCCTCATATAGTACTCGTGCATGATGCAAACAAAGCATGAACCCAGTTATAAATGTTTGCTCCATAGCGCGACTAGTGGTCAAAAACTCCACAGTGTACCTTCTACGTTACTTCTCATAGTCTTACAAAAGATTGTCGGTGCTATCACACACGTTTGACTTGAATTTAAAAGCTAAATCCATAATTTTTGGCCATATACATTTCAGCTAAATTCACATATATAACTGAAGAATTTATCTTTATGACAATGACGAACACCTTCCAAAATTAATAAGTTTGATTAAGTTGAGGTCTAGAGTTAGTATATATTAAAAGATGTGTCAAGTTAGAGTGCATAGCAGGTTCCTTTTTAATTTTGGTGGTAGGGTGGCCTTTTTGTTTATATTTGGACTTTGAAGAGCTTGGCAACTGTCTAGTACTCGTGCAGTTTGTTTGTGAGGTCACAAAGACCTGTTGTGCCACCAGTGTTGATGTCTGAAATGTCTGAAAGCAAAGATTGAATGAATCTTGAATCTGTCTTAAAATTGGCTGTGAAGGTGGAGACACATTCTTTAGAGTCTAAAGAATCTAAAGAATGTGTGACGTGCACCAACAACACCAAAACAAATTCCTTGTATGTGTTAAAAAACGTACTTGGCAATAAAACCCTTTCTGATTCTGATTCTGATTCTGATTGTCTCTATACGGAACTCCTTAGAAAGATGTCTCTTAAGAAATGTAAGAGGGCGAGAATGCTTTGCTTTTGGCAAATTTTCAAGGCCTCTGTTTTTCTCGTGTCTTGTTTCTTGGAAAGATTACATAAGTATACACAGCAAAGTGTTACAGATTGCTTTCAATGTTTTTAGCTCCTTGAAGTAGATAGGTTTTGTTCAAATGCATTACTGACAGATCTTAATGCCACTGGTCAAAGTTGTACTTTTTGCTTGGATAGCGAGACAAATATATATCTCAGTTCATTGATTTTAAGAGGAAATGGCATTATTCTGTTCTAATCATTTAAAAGTCACATTTCATAGTGACCTTTATTTCAAACTATCCACTCTCGCTCTCTCTGTCTCATTTTCATCTTCACCCCTCATCTCTTTCCTTTCTTTACAGTCTCATGGGCATCATAGTGGCTGCTTCTCTTCCATCTGTTTCCCAATCAATTTGGTCTCATTTCCTGCCAATTGGTCCACCTCCATGGGCTAAGGCTCATTTAACAGGAAGCATCGCATGTTGAGATCATCAGCTGTAGTTATGTTGATCAGTCTGTGATCTTTTTGGCATCACAGAAGCATGCCTGGAGTTGATTGAAGTTTTGGATATAGTCTTCTACATGACCACTAGGGGTGTGTGTGTGTGTGTGTGTGTGTGTGTGTGTGTGTGTGTGTGTGTGTGTGTGTGTGGCAGTGGCAGTTTTTTATCAGATGGCTCACAGATTTACTCATTTAACAATGTGAAGGTTTAATGAAGAAACCAGTGTGCCTGTGGTCATGTGGCTGTCAAAGTTTCTGTGGTTTATTGATGTAGGGGCATGGTTCTGGTGATGCACAAATGCAAAATGTGTTTGTTATGCAACCCAAAGACATGTACAGACAACTGACTGTAATCTGCATACAGAGCACTGTCTGTTTAATTGTGGAATCGATTGTTACTGTTTCAAAAAACAAACAAACATCCTCCCAGTTCAGCAAATATGACTCTTCGTTACTTTATTGCCACTTTCTTAAACATTGTATAATCTGTTTCCATCGTCATACATTTGCTTAAGACTGGCGCCTGTCTAATCCCTGGTAATGTCCCACCCATACAGTATTTATTATCACCCATATTTCTCTTTCTGTTCGAGCTGCCGTCCTTAAATTCATGTGGTTCTCTGAATACAACAGAAGGCTTTCAGAAAAAAATGTAGTGTGTCCTCACTGATGCGCCAGAAAGATATATTTTAAAGCAAGCTTTTGCTGGCAGAGTGTTGACTGAGTGTTGATCAGGAGAAAGCAGAGCAGTCCTGCTGGTCAGCGAGTTGCACTTACACCTCTCCTATTTTACACAGACTTCAGACACTGAGGAAAAATATGTGGACTTTTGGCAGCTTGGTTAAAGTCTTACTTTGGTTAAGCTGTTTCAGGCCTCTTTGATAGTCTGCAATTGAGTTTCCCGGCTGACATGCATAAACCAATTAACATAATATCCCTGTCCACCTTTGTGGCTGGAAAGGTCTTTTAGCAGAATAATTCTCCACTGAGCAGTAGGTGTGACTGCAATGTGCTTCCTCTGCTTCACAGTAGCTCGTACATAGACAGTTTTTTTTACCCCAGTACATAATTACATTTTTGAAAATGCACCAGAGAAGTCTTTGTTTTAATCATGGACCCTGGTAGATAGTAGTATAACATGACATCTAAACTATACGTTGAAGCCATTCTTTAGAGGCATATACTGAATGCTGTCTTCATTGCAATTCAAGAAAACCTAAATGTGGTTTTAATCACACTAGATCCACACAATACAGAGCCGTGGTGTCTGTCTGCTGCACATGAAGTTCCCGGTCTTATCAGTGTGAGCAGATGGAGAGCGTCCAAGTGAGAGGCTCAGTCTGGCTCCATGTATGTCATAAGTAAGAGAATGACCTTGGCTGAATCTCAAGTGCAGTTCAACCATAAGAAACACAAACTTTCTGTCATTTTCCCTCTGGCTTTCTGTATGTATGTCTTTTTGACTGTCTCTCTCACACACACAAACGGCCTTGCTCCTACACATTCCTGGATGCAGTGTTACAGCTGGAAACAATATACTCCTCTGCACCATCAATTCATCAAAAAAAGGCCATTTGTAAGACACTCTCTGAGACACAGAGGCTCTTGCTGAGCCATTTCATGCAGGTGATCAGATACTTAGTCTTTTGTAGCAGTTACCCCAGTGGGATGAAGTATTTGCTGCAAGGTTAAGATGTTGAGGAGCAGACTCCGTAAACATTCTTCTTCAGCCTAAGCATTCAATGAAGTTTGAGCCCTATTTTTTATCATGCCCCAACAGAACTTGCAGCTCTTAAATCAACCCGACACTGGGTATTTGAGTTATATAATATAAATCACAGAACACATTAATCAAGGGCAGTTTTTCTGTGTAGTTGTTCTCACTTTGCTGCACTAACAGGGAAGGATAAACAGTCAGTGAAAGGCGATATCAAGTATTTTCGGCCAATAAATTTGAAGAGCTGTACTAGCAGATTTATATTGGACCAAAGCTAGGTGAGATAAGGGGCTTCATTTACTGTAGCAGTAAGAGAGAAGTGGGACTGTGAGTGAGTGAAAGTTAAATGAGATTTGCTGTGTTTAATCGGCACGATCCATCCATCATGTTTTAGTTGTTGCCACTGTGGCTGTGTGCTGCAATGTTGGCCTGAGGAGGCTGAAGACTCCTGTGTTCCTCCTTTAATACACAGGGAGTCACCAGTTGATTATTTTCACCTGGCAACAATACGTTTTACTGTTGCATAATGCATGAAGAGGTTTACCAGCTCATGGTAAGTTCATACTTAGCCTATTTATGACATAAGTGCTTATTGAGTGGAGATGTACATGTATGCATCAGACCAGCAAATAAATTGAAAAGTTGAGTTGTTCTAAATATTTACACCCAGTAATTGGTAGATGTAACTGTTAGGTAGCTAACTTAACCAAACAAACGTTAGCTTGCTAATATATGATTTGTTTAGAGATACAATGCAATACGGTCAACACATCTGACCGGACACTTGATAAAATGCTGTTTAAACGGGGAAGATTTGAAATGACATTTTACAAAAGTAACACAACATACCTAAAATAACAAAACATTATGCCATTCATGTTTTATAATGACCTAATAACATCAACTAGGTTAGCATGATCAGATATTTTCTCATTCTAAACTGCATGAACACAACCAAAACATATTTCTTCATGTATGCATATATTAGAGGAACAAAGTAACACCTGATTTTAAGAACTGAAAAGTTAATATATTGTTTTTGCCCTAAAACTGAAGTTTTGCTACAGCACATACACAGTTACTGCCTAAGCTGCCTCCTAACCTACAAATACAGCAGATTTTATTTTTTTCAATGCAGGGAATTGTTGCAGTGTTTTATGATTTGTCCTTGTGCGTACCAGATTCCTGGGGTATGGATGAATATTCTCACATGTAACAAAAGTTTTCTGATTAAACATTAGTTTCTTCTCCTATTCTAGTTGCATTTTGAAAATGAGCACTTCCAAGATTTTCTTCTTCAGAGTAATTCACTGTGAGGCTTAGAACTAAAGCTTATATAATTACTTGACCTTTTATCTGTTACTTTAAAGCAGTGGCCTTCACATGTACTGTGTTTCAGATTGGTAATGAGCTATTGTACATTCACATTCACTCTCTATCTGGATAATTACCATTTCATATTATTGTGGGAAAAGCCCTCTCATTCATAGGGTATTTCATGCAAATTGAGACTCAGATCAAGTAAGGTTGCAGATTTAAAGTGGAAACTTGAACATGGTAATTGTCTTGTTCAGTCCTCCTTATGGCTCACTTGAGAACGCCCCTGAATACTCAGTTAAAATGTGGAGCAGATAGGCCAAGTGAGGTCCATCTTGTTATCTTGAATCCTTTTTATACAATGCAAGAAAACTGTTGTGGATTTTTATTTAAATTAGTTTGGTATTCGTGCAACTTTGAAAATGTTAGTGTTACTAAAGAAAATGTGTCATTGCAAAGAGAATCCTCCTCACCCTGAAATATCATTCAACCTTCCATTAAAAGAGCAACATATTTCCTCGATTGACCTTTTAGGTGTAATTTGTAAGTGTAACATGAAAAGGAGAGTAGCGTGCTCATTTGTTTCACATTACTCGAGGCGTTTGTGAATTGTTTAATTATTGGTATTGAGTTCTTGTCTTGTCTGCTCTGTCACCCTTTTTCATTTACCTATCCAAGCCAGCTATGACCATATTTAATAAATACTTTTTCAGTCTGGGAACTGCTCTATTACTTTTGATTATTTTTAATGGCAAGCTCATTTTTTGTTATACATTCATATTTGTCTCTTAAGACTTGAAGAAGATTTTAATGAGCTCTCATAAGGTCTGCTTCCTTAGCCCCTGGCTAGATCCAGCTATGTGCAGCAGGCAACTCTACTAGACCAAGACTATATAAGGCATGAACACTTCCCAAGATATAAAGACATGCCATTCTTCCCTTTGACAGTGGGGAATGGTAGCTACACTATTCAAGTAGATCCTTGATTAAAACCTATTGCACAAAGAAAGATTTTAACACTGCTGCAGATGGAATGGTAGATTACTGAGAGCAATATGAGCTATTTGGCAGCAACACAAATGGACATATATACAAATTAGTTCCTGACTAAAGACCTTTGACTCTTCTTTGAGAGGCAAAATTTATATTTTCTGCATTAAAAGAGCAGTCATTTTGGCTTAAATTGTAGTGACATAGTGTCATAATCTTACTTATATGTTCTACCTGTTGAAGCGTGCCCTCCATTTCAAATGCTAAAAATGTTAGTGTGCTATAGGTGTTCCACTCCTTAATTTAGAAACATCCTCTCTCTTTTCCTCTCCTTCTCCATCTGCCCCCTTGCTCTCTGTCTGCCTCCCAGACGCCATGATCCAGCTGGAGGAGGACAACCGCGCATCCCCAGTAGACAGCATGGACACCAAAAGGCACTCCGCTGAAAGGTGACCTGCAGACACTTCACCTCCCCAAAACATTTGGTGAGTTAAGAGTCAGAGAATCTTTTGTATTCACAAATGACACCACCACCCCCCTCCCCCTGTCAACATTTGGCAGGATCTGCAGCTCCATGCCATTTGCTAATGATCATGTTAGACATTTTAAATGAAGGCCTCTTAAACACAACACATTATCTATGTCTTTTTCTTGGCTTTTATCACCGCTGCCTTGGGAAAGAAAAAGTTAAATGTGGAATATACGTATTTCATCCCTGAAGTATTGGTTGACCATCCATTCTTAAGAATTGACATTTTCACCTTTGGCCTAAGTGGTGATAATCTTTCAAGCGAAAATAAATTCTTAAAATTCTTAATTAATGGTATGTCTTTTTTTTTAATTACCAAAGTCAGTGGTATTTTATCTGAACTATCCTTCAATAGGATCAATATGCTTTTGCAGAAAATGCACCAGTTTATGCCTGTGTGTGTGTGTTTGTGAGCATATGTGTGAAAACGAGATGGTGATGGGTAATGCTCAGTCATTAAATACTTAAATTGTCTTCTTGCATGTTTGTGTTTCATGATGACACGTCTAACTACTGCTACTCTAACTTCCACACTGAATCCAATTAAAAAGGATCAATCCATTGTTGGTTTGGTGTTTAGTAGCCTGACAACAATAGCCACAATACCAAAACACCAATTCTACTACCACTGCTTCTACTGATAATAATAATGTGCAATACTGTGCAATGTGATCAGGGGCCTAGAGAAATAGCTTGGAATAATGTCAGTTGTGCTGCATAAACTCAGCATATGTGTGGTTTGATTTAAAATAAGAACCTTAGAAATGTTGTTGAAAGCACTGTATTAGCGCCACAGGAGAGGGGCAGTTCTTCAGCAACTGAAATGGATTTTTGTTTGTTAGAGCCAGAATTAGAGAGGCTAGGATTTTGGTTGTACGGCATGATTTGCCACTAGTGACCTGGCAGCAGACATACAGACATCCAGGTTTTGTGTTCCCGTGATTTACTATCTAGTGTGCCAAAAATGGTAACCTTACGGCTCCTGTAAAGGGCAGATTTCAACTGGGGTAAAAACATAGTGCTAAACAAATGAAAATAGTAACTCCAGAAAAATATTTTATATTTTCATCGTGAAGTTACTGTATGCTTTATTTATTAATCCATGGCCTCAAACTTATGGCTTATGAGTGGTCCTGTTTCACATAAAAAAAACTTTTGCATTCACTGTTGTCTTTATTTTCTGAATGAAACAAATGGTAAGAGTTATAAAGCTATAACCTTGTTTGAAAGTAATACAATTTGCCCCCAAGCCTAACAGGCATATGGTTGATTTTGTGTGTTCTGTGATAAAATATCAAACTCAACTCCTCTGAAAAGTTACTCTCAAATGAAGTAGCCTTTGGCGAGAGTGCCTTTTTATGGAAATCAGGTTTGCACTGAAGCTATGATTGATAGCCGACTTGCATTCTTAGAGGACCTCAGGCTATAATCAATGCAATCTATGTAAGTGAAACTAACACAAAAAAACATTAACATCAGGCCAACATGAAAAAAATAATAATTTGTATTAACTGGCCAAAGGTAAGGCTCATATGTCATGGAAGAAACGGGGGCATATGTACAGTGTAAATACAGTTACTCCATACAAAGTTCAGGGGATTTATAGTATATCTGAGTGTGGGTACAAAAGCAGGACTGATTAAAAGCATTCAAGCATTGGATAAACTTCATTCAGCATGCATTTAATTTGGCTTCTCAGTAACAGGAGGCACAGACATGGTTATACAAGAGATGTAGGTGAGCACATTTGGGCGTGAGTGTAGGAAGGCTTAGATAAACCATTTCTGTCACCTAATTTCTTGAAATATGATTACCTGTCTGAAGTAATTTGTTTTTCCTACGCTTCTTCGATCTTATCTGTTTCAGCTATTGGTTACGTTAGATTGTAATTGGACTTTTACTATGTTTAGTGACAGATTGTAATTATTGATTTCAGGTTTACAATGCTTTGAGGAATTTTATTTATCTGAAACCCAAAATTGAAGGAACTTTAGGACATGTTCTTCAGTGTTATTTGTTACTTACTGAAGTCTAGATCCTAGTTAGAAATGACAATAAATACATTACATTTTTGTCATTAAAAAAACCTTTTGTTTGCAGAAGAAGCTATTTACTAATTACTGCATGGATCCAAAAGCATCATTCAGTTCAGAAAACACTTACATCTATCTCAAGCATAAATTACCAATACTTTGTAAAGATCTCATTCTGCAATTCTGCAACAGGGATGTGAAAGTAATCTCTAAGTTGTGCAAAAGTTAATCAACTCTTTATTTTTTACTTATTATGTAGGCTAGACTTAGATGTTGAACATTTTACATATTAATCATAACTACATACAGAATTTTTGCATATACTCCACTTTTTAAAGCAACAAGCTACGATATTCTGTCAGTCTCTGTCATAATCTGCCGGCTATTTCTTGCTGGATATCCTAACAGTGTCTGTCAAATTGAACTGATGTGTTGAGGGATATGAGCGGTTGAACCAACGGTGAGTTAGGGTGAATAAAACCAGTGCAGTGGGACTTCATCAGCGGGGTTCTGCATAATGATACTTTAAACATTATAAAAACCTATTAAGTATTCAGCTGCAGTTCTCAGGGGCTCATACTTGCAATTACAGAACAATCCTTGACAAAGTTAGGAAATCTCTGATATAACAAGTGCAAATACACACACACACACACACACACACACACACACACACACACACACACACACACACACACACACACCACTAAAGTGATTTTTAAACCACTGCAAAGTCTGTTTTCTGTCTCGTTAAAAACTCCAGCTGTGCCAAATTAGTATCTCAGTCGTCATTAACAGTTTTTCAATTTCAGCTAAAAGTGTCTAAGCAGTTGTCAATTATGTTTTTTTTTAAAGATAATTTTTTTGGGCTTTTCCGCCTTTAATTTTTGACAGGACAGCTAGGTGAGAAAGGGGAGAGAGAGGGGGAAGACATGCAGGAAGTCGTGGACCTCTGCATCGAGGCATAAACCTTTCAGTACATGTGCCGGCCACATGATGTTTGTGTTTTAAGAATACACTAATCATGTTTTTTTCACCCAAATCCTGATCCAAGTCATTAAATATTCAGTAATTATCCTTCTGTAATACCAGAGTTGATAATTGTATGTTTACATAACACAGCAGCACATGGAATACTAAATTAGATGTACACTACAAATTAGTAAAACAGCTGAAATATGTTTGACAGAACCATTTTTTTCTACACTTTATTTCAATATGCTTCCCCCAAATGTTTCTACACTTACTCAACATTTGTTTATCAGTAAAAACACTTAAATAAGAATTGGCTAACAGATATTTTGAATAATGTAAGTTTCTGTACTGCTTTGCTCTGTATAGTTTTAATAGTAGACCATCTGTTTGGATCTGTTGGGTCAGAGAGGTTTGGACAGGATTTGGACAGCCTCTCTGTCCACAGCACTGAAGTTCAAATACAGTTTTCAACCAATTGCAGCACTTGAAAAGCATGGTACTTGTGCAAAGTTTTTCTGAAATTGAGGCAACGTGACTTTTTTTTAACCTCTACTCTCTCTGCGGTCAGTGTGTCTATATGTCTTCATTGAAACAGTACTACTTTACATTTTCTCTGTTGTTCTCTTGTTCATTAATCAAACTGTATTTTTGCAATAGAGTGTTTTTACAGAGCATAATAGAACGTTTTAACAGCTGTGCAATGGATTACAATGAAAACAGGATCTGATTTAGATTAGCCTTTATACAGCTGTTAGTGATTAGTAATTAGCTATGTGACTATTTGATGATCTTACTGATCGGTTTGTGACATTTCATTCTTGTGAAGAATAATGTATTCACTTGTTGCATTATTGTAATAATTATATTTTCATAGTATGGAACATCTGGCAATTTAAGTCAAAAGTAAAAGTCAAGTCAATCTGCAGAACCATAGCTGTTTCAGATTACTTTCTGGGGTCTGAGCTCAGAGGTGCTGTCATGTTAAGACTGACTGCTGTGTTATCCTCACTGCAGTATGCAACAGATAGTGACAAATCTTTTTTTTTAATTTAGTAAAAATTGTTGATTATTTTTTGCATTGCTATTCTCTAGTAGTCTTTTCTCACCTTCACTCACTTACCCACTGAGGTTTGGGGGGGGGATGGTGGCACATATTGTGTTGCATGCAATGAGTCTAATTTGGTTATCTTCCACAACCCTTTAGCCAAGTCCCTTTCCTGTACTTTACCAGCTCATCCACTGACTGCTTTGTCCAGATGCAGCTTTGGCTCAAATAGCAGCCTCTTTCTGTCAATATGTTTGCTCCAAAGCCATCTTTCTTTTCTGTGATCCAGTTGTCCTGCTGGAAAAAGCTGGCCCTATGCTCAGCATTAATCCTCTATACCTTTGGTGTACTTGTCCTATAATGTTTGGGCAATTATTATGCCTTTCATGCGCCTCTTTTTAATTTCATCACTTGTTTGAACCGTAAGCTCTGTACTCCTACCTGTGCTGCTGCTGTGTGATTTGGCAATTTCTTTTTTTTATAAAGAATATTTTTGGGGGCATTTTAGGCCTTTATTACATAGCACAGCTGAAGATGTGAAAGAGAGAGGGGGAACGACATGCAGCAAAGGGCAACAAGTTGGAGTCGAACCTGCGGCCGCTGCGACAAGGACTGAGCCTTTGTACATGGGGTGCATGCTCTACCAGTTGAGCTATCCAGGTGCCCCATGACTTGACAATTTCAAAGTGTTTTCCTGTACAAAGGCAAACTACTAAGACTCTTTTTCTTACCTCTAACATATTTAACTTAGCTATTTCTGTCTCATAAAACTGCATTAGCCAAAGGAAACATACATTATTTATTACCACACCTTTATCTAAGAAATTGTATAAACTGTGTACCCTCTGTCCCCTGTAACTGTTCTTCTGCCTTATCTCCTAAATATGATCTTTCTTATCTACAGCTTCATCATAACACCATCATACATTTTTTCCTAAGCTCTAATGATGTAGGTGTTTCTATTTTATCCTTGCTTGTCAGGTCTTAATATGTTTTTAGCTTCCATCTGCAGGTTAAGTATTGTTCAATTTGTGTATGGGAACCTTTTTAGTACATGGAAGTGGGGCAACAGCCTTTTCCACACCCAACACCCACTTTTATGTTGCGATTATTACATCAATGTCCTTACATTATGCCCATAGTGAAAGCTAAAAGGGAAATTATATGCTTTATCTGCTTATCTGAATTTGTTGTGGAGAACACCTACACATGTGCGACAATACTTTACACTACTTTTATTTATTTTTCATCACCTCCCTTCTCTTTTTTTCATTTCCCCCCTTCCCCCAAATTCCCTTGTTTTATTATCCTTCCTACTTCAGCTGCCAGAACACACAGTCCCATACCTGCTGGAGACAGTGTCCAGATGCATCTCTCCAACTTTTCTCCTTTGGCATACATTTTTATGTGGTGGTGTTAGATTCATGCAGATTCATGCAGCTCCTCAGTCAACCCACTGACCCGTAGACATGTTATTCTGCAGACGGGGACTGCACTGGTGGAAAGTGCAATAGTCTATCCTCATTCTGTACATGTTTGCGATATTCAATAAAAAAACGAGGCCCTAAAGGAATTTTAATGTATACCTGCTACACATTGCCTTCTGTTTGCATTGCAATTGATTTAGCTGTTGTTTTTACCTGTTATGTTCACACAATGAAACATTTTGACTGGCAACATAACTTGGGAACTAAAAGCATTCATACCACAATACACTACCACTGGAATCTGAATCAAAACTATCTACATTATCTAGCTTCTTTATGTAACAACAGGATGTCATTTTAGTCTAAATTACCCATTTAATAAGCTCTCTAGTCTATTCTGTTTAGTACAAGCAGGACAAATGATGGAACACTTGTTAGAGCACTGCACTCAAATACACAGAAAAACATGTTTTAAGGCAGTCCCTTTAAAGACAAATGCATGGTATTGTAACGGCTGGCAGGATGCCGTTGTGTTAACTGTTCTGCACGGCAGTGCAAAGCATCATGGGACTAAGTTATTAGTGTTGTTTAAGTGTTTATTTTAAGTGTGTAAATGATGTTCTGTTAGTGTTTTTGTTATGCATTTACGTTACCTAGGTTTTAGTCTTGATAATGTGTTAATGTTTATTTACATTTGTTACCATGACTGAAACACTGGGGTAGGTTGATGACCTCTGTGTATCGAGTGTCTGTAGTGGTTGAATAAACGTCCACAGAGTTCTATATCTCTGGCTCTTCGACTTCTTCCACATAGCTTGCTACATTATAGTCACTTAATTAAATTATATTAGCTCAGGACGACTCTATCACACTAAAAGTGATGTTTTGGCAGTAAAAGTTATTGACTGGAACAAGGGACCACAAGCTGGTCTTACACAATTCCAAGCAGCAGCTTATTGTTTAACGGAGACAAAAGGCCTTTTAGTCAATGGTTTTTAGGCTTTTTAATTTAGTTTCTTGATCTTGAGTTTTTTCGGATCGATAAAACTGAAGGAAATAGAAGTTTGCAACATGAGAAATTGAATAGTAGCAGTATGGCTCTGTGGATGGCAGTGCTGGTTGGTTGGTTGGTCCCACCACTTTGGTTCAGACTGAAATATTTCAATAACTATTGTGAACTGCCATGAATTTCAGACATTCACAGTCTCCAGGATTAGTCCTATTGACTTTGATGTTCCCTCAACTTTTCCTCTTGCAGCACCATGATCTTGAAATGTCTCAACAACTATGAAATATAAGAAGTATTGCCATAAGATTTGGTCCAAACATGCATGTCCCCCTCGAACGCAATCATTAGTTTAAAAACTTTATATCTCCATTATTTTGGTTTATGACTAAATACCTACAAACTAATGACATTCCCAAAATCTCAACTCTACTCTGTGTTTAGTGCTAATTAACAAATGTTAGCATTCTACAGTAACTAAGATGGTGAGCATGGTAAGCATTACTTTTCATTTCGAGCATGTTTACATGCGTATGTTAAGTGCTGAACTAAACTGTGTAAACCACAGATACATAAATAAAGAGGAGTAGGACCGGAAAATTATATTAGATGTATTTGAGTTTGTGGTTCCATTATAATCCACACAATTTCATCAATTCAGTGGCAAAAGACCAAAAAGCAAGACCCTCAATAGGTAGATTAGCATGTTTCAGACAGGCATGTTTGTCATCTTTCCAAACATGAATTTCTTCCACCCTCTCTCAAACTATTTAAGTCCACCAGTAACCTTGAAAAGGAGCATACACACTTTCTTCCGTTGTCTTTTAGCCTTCTGTCATACTAGTTTAGTTATTTGGTTTACACAACCCCTCAGGAATTTTTCCTTTTCAAAGTCAATGATAGAAATCACGGCTTGCGTCATAATGGTATGATGATGAATTGGTAAACTGTATCTACCAAACACTGTATCATAGGTCTGTATCATTATTATGATGAATTATTACAGATTCCGCATTCACTAAGCCACAGATAGACAGTAAAGGATTAAGACTTTTGAGCTGAGCATCTTGAGGGATACTTTTTCGTCAGACAATTCTTACAAACAGATGTACCCTCCAGTGTTTTATTCACAAAGGTTTTCAAAGAGCAAACCAAACGAAACACAGGGGATATCATGTTTTTGACATAAGTCAAAGCCAGTAAAACATACTCATTAGTGAAGCTTTTGACTCATCTTTCCTATTCATTGTTTTATTCCTCTGTGTGGGAAATTCTGTAATATGTTTTGCTCCACCTGTTTCTGAGCTGAAACATAATGTATATTCTCCTTATCTCAAAACACAGTTATCTGTTCATAGTACTTTCCTAACTCTCTCCTTGGTTGTTCCCTCTCTCTCTTACACCTGCATCCTCCCACTCCTCTCTTTCTTATGCTCCCTTTATTTTTCTTTCACAAGGCTATCCATTACAGGCAGGGTGTCATTTAGAAGCTGGTCCTGGTGTAAGGCATTGTTTGCAGTATAAATCACAGATACAGCTTCTGTTTGATAAAAACTGCTTATAAAACAAGGGGACATCTGTCCTGTATGGACCCTTTCTCTGCTGCTGTGCTTCTCTGAACTGAAATTATTTTTTAGGTCAAGGTGGCCAAGGATCTGAATTGATGATTCTGGCTTTAATTAGTATAGCCTGTTTTAGTGATATCAACAATTCTTTACAGGCTATGCTAATCTGTGCCAGAATCAGCAATGCAATTGGGACGGATGCATTTCTCTATGGCGTACATTCAGGCCGTTTATTGCACTGTTGTCATTCCTTGAATTTCTCTTTTTATTTATTATTGGTTTTGAGTCAATGCTTTGAAATATAACAGAGCAAAAAATACTTCCTCAAGATGGATGGAGCTTGATAAAGGCTGTCTTGTCAAGGTGCCGCCCTGTAGACAGGATATCATTTGTAATTACCAGAATGAAAAATACGAGTACAGTAGGTCTATGTATTATGTGCTGCAATCAAGTGGCCTTTTCTGAGACATCCACTGGGCAACAACTTGATGAGTGTAAATGTCATGGATGATGTCATTGTTGTTGGATGAGGTGGATTGATGGTGTCTAAAAGTACGGACAACACTGTCTCCAGTAGCTGCTGCCATGTTCTGTTGGTGTGATTTTAATTAACCTACACTGTCAAAGGTGCCTAACCTGTAGAACTGTAATGTAATAGCATGCCAGGCCTTTCAAAGAAGCCATTATCTCTGCAGAAGCTCGTTTGACCTCCTACGATGATAAATGTATAATGCTGTGTCCTGTTCTTAATACACGTGGAGAACATATTATCAAAAGCTTGATAAAGTGTCATTCTATTGTTTTCATGTTTTGTTTTATTTTGAAGGATTTGGAACAATCTGTTTCAAGTTGTAATCCTTAAGATTTTTTATTGTTATCGTCATCACCATTACACTCATTAGGTACCTCACAATTTAGTGATTTGCATTGTCAGTGGCAGATTCAAATGGCGTGCATATGCACAAGGGATTCACAGAAAGTGATGCATGCACATACTGGAAAAAAATGTAATGTCAGGTGATGATATAATCTGTAAGAGCAAATCATTCCTTCCCAGGCATGTTGAAAACGAAAACCTATTTGGTTCGGTAAGTGTAGCTGCACAGATTTATAAAGACAATATCACATTTTCATCATAGCTAAACAGAAAAGCTGCTCACGGTGCGTTTTCTGCCCCCAGTAATTGATAAATGTGTCTTTTTGAATTGAACTGGGACGTTGCCAAATCAACCAGAACTGAACATTTAAGAATTAAAACTTCACAGTTTTTACTCCTGGCTTTTGAATACATACTAATCTGATTATACATATGTATAACTAAACACAATTAATATAAACTAAAATGTTTCGTGCCTGTCGCTCACAACTGATAAATGGTGCTTTAACTCTGGGGAAATGGTTCCTTTGTCTGACTTGACTGCTACAGGGGTAGAGCACAGTGTGCATCTGAGTAATACTGAGATACAGGTAAGCTGGCTGTAAACCAGGGCTCTCAGGGACTGGCATTCTGCTCTGGCCTTTGATTGGCAGGGGAGAAAATGGCACCAGCATCTGGAGGCACTTGGATCAGGCCCTGATAAAAAAAATGCAGACACACCAAGACGGACAGATATACACATGTGAACACACACACTTATGCACACATGCATGGAGTGTGACTGGCCTCGCAATAACCCCCCTCTGCTTTGTCTGGCTCCAAGCAGGAATATCAATCCACCTGTGTAGGCTTCACTTTGAAGCAGCTGAGAGGAAATGTGCTCTTATTAACATAATCACCCCTGGAGCTTTTCTCATGTACGTCCTTTAAAGCTTAATGTTTTAAGGAATTTGCCATTAGTCATTATTTAGCTTTCAAGAGGCACATGATTAAGTTCTGCTGTCTCTCCATCTCTCTCTCACGCACACAATTTACTCTGAATTTGAAACATGCTTGAGCATCAATGTGATTGATTTTGGTATCTGGTATATTAGTCTACTGCCCACTGTGTCATATTATCTGCATCTATATTGATGAATCATCTGTCTTTATGGCGGACAGCAGTGCACTCGCATGTTTAAGATTCTATCCATCTTGTCCAGCCGTGTTTAAAACACTAATGTGGCTGTTTAAATCAGACCCACAAAGCATTTAGCTTTACAGAAAGCCAATGATTGCATTACTACCCCTGTTACATCAGTTTAGGCCCAATCAGGGTTAATGCTCTCAATTATCTATTTCCCACTCTAGCTTTAATCCATGTCTGTCTTTTGTCTCCTCAATTAGCTCATCAATAGAAATAATGTTTTAATATCTCTTGGTTATTAAGGTAATGTAACTTTGGAAAAACTTAAGTAATTGGTATGTGTCAAATATGTCTTAATACCAAGCAAAACTGATTTTCTTCTATATATAATATATATAAATGTTAACGTGGTGATGTATGGATAGACCATTGTAATTTTAATAGCTTGCATATTGATGTGACATTTCAGACTAATACCGTCCTCCTCAGTCTGTTCCCTTTAATCCACCGGTCAGTGCTAGACGCTGTTTAACCTTGCTGATAACATCCTAGCTGAATCCTGCACATCAGCAGAGAGAAAGGGTACTGAGTAAAGTGCAGGGCCCCCTGAGGTCACCTCTGCACAGTGTTATACTCCAGAGCACCAGGCTCCTCCATTTAGCAAAATAATTTGACTCATTACCTCTCTCCTTTCCAAACTGTATGCATGGAAAGTGTTATGCCTGAGCAGCTATAGGCTCTTAAGCTTCCTTAATTTATGAGGTACCCGCCATGTGTTTTTGTATCATAGCCTGCAGCTAAAAATAAACAAACTATAACCCAAGATAAATTTTCACTTTTCATTTGCAGTAAATCAAGACAAGAAAATATGATAAGTAATTGGAATCCCAGTAATTTGCCAGTGCATTGAGGAAAATGGAGATGCTGGGCTATGCAATTTGCAACATATTTTACCCTCTGCTGTGTTTGGCAGCTCGTTGTTTATGTACATGTATTTATATTATGATTTGCAAATAATCTGGTGTTCTGATTCTGAATTTGATGCATTGTTGTGATGAAAACTGGGATATTGTGAAAGGATGACATTTGTCATTAAAAAATGTTCCCATACTGTTTATACTGTGACATCTATCTCTTTAATATCTGTAAGTGTAGTAGGCCACTGTGGGCAATGTTGCAAATTACAACACTTATTTATGGCAATGTTGGATTTAAATTTGTTTTTTGCATCAATGCGATAATGTACCTTTTTGTCAGGTATTTACCATTCTTGTCTGCTAATTTTATTCACCGAGCATTTCTCAACAGTAGAGCTTAAACGATGAATTAGTCAATTGACAGAAAATTAAGGTAAATAATTCAAGTCACTTTTCAATCAAAAAGCAAGCTTCTCTATAAGAATGTGCTGCTTTTCTTTGTCTTACGTGACTAAACTGAATATCTTTTGTCAGAAAAAAAACCCTCTAGGGGATTGTTCTGTCCTGAGGCTTCTTATTTGAGTCAAATATTTCTTTGGCTTAATGCAGTTAATTTAAATGTTTCTCTGGGGACATAACCAGCAGAGTTTTCCCAAAATATTAACCTTAACAGACCCTACATCAAGTCCACTCAACATGTGATTTCCAGGCGAGTGCTGCCTGGTTTATTTGCAAAAGCTAATGTTGTGTTAAAGTGGATTTGTATGCCCAGTCAAACATGTCTGCTTTTCAACATTTCACTTCACCCAGTGAGACTAAGGTCAGTTCAAGCCGGCTGATGTATGAATATTCATGATAAGTTCAAAGCACTGTTAAAATGCATTTTTTCTCTACCGGAATTCAGCTCATGAAGTAGGCTACTCATATTATTTGATTTGAAAACCAAGATTCAAATAATTATGTGGATCATTTCTTATCCCAGTGGATTTCAGCAGGACATCAGTCCTTGACACCTCATGATATATCTCCACTGTTCTTTTGAGGAATGGCAGTGGGTTAAAAAAAAAGGTCATTATCCTCTACCAGCTCTTTCTCAGTCAGGATACGTTTTCCTGCCTGTTACTGTTCCTCCTCTGTCTTCTTTCTCCTTGCTGCCTTAACACAGCATACTGTATGCCACATTTAATCAGAAATAACCTTACAAATGCACTTGCATTTACAAATTCACATAACTGGCAGATGGCACAGAAAACCCTCCATTAGCATTACAGGGTGAGGGACTGTGCTATTGGTCAGCATCCAATGAGGGACAGAGTCCTGCAGTACAAGGAAGAGACGAAGGCTATTGGGAGGAAAGTAAAAGCTCTTGTAGCGGAGAGCTTAAAGCTCATGTGCCAGAATGATCAGCTGGCGAGAAGGTTATTCAATTAAAATACTTTGTGGTACACAAAAGAATATTGTATACCACAAAGTCCTGACTCCTGAGTTGTCTCTGCAGAGACAAGACTAAAAATACTGGTCACACATATATGGTACGTATATAGTCTCATTGTCCCTCCTTCTGTCACTTCTGATATGTACTCTGGTCAGTTCAGTGTACTCAGGTTGTGGAGGTCAGAGTGTATTGGATGTTGATGATCTTCTACCACTGAGATTCCTTCTTCTGCACCACACCATATGATTTAACCAATTGTGTGTGCCCATGTAGATTTTTTTTCAAAAGTGGGAACTTCTTCCCCCTTGGCTGCTAGCTAATCAATTATAGTATGGTTCCATCCAATTTCCATACCCCCACTGTCCTGTTAAATCAAACTGTCATTTGGGTATGTTCTATTTACTTAGTATTGCGAGAGAGAACATCCGCACAAAACAAAGTATTATAGGAGGCCACAGGCATATGTTTTGAAATTAAATGTATTATACAACTGATTATTATTAACAATTAAACAAAGAATTTCTTTAGCATTAAGGTAGCAAGTTTCCACCACACTCTCATATGTATTGAGAGTGATAAAGGAGAGAGGTTGAGAGAGGTTGAGAGAGTCTTGAGTAGCGTGCAGTTCAGCTGTATACAACTGCTAACTTTCCAAAGTTATGTCATGATCATAAAAGATTTACCTTGAATAAACCCCAAATGGATTTTCTTCACCTCCCTGCCCTTGATGACGGTTCGATCTGTGCACACTGTAAGAGATTCTGATTGCATAGGTCTCATGCAGCTAGATACATTTAAAGAAAAATATATAGCATAATAATGTGTTCATACAAACTACTGATTTTACCTCCCTGGTGTTGCTTCAGCCTTTCATTTTACAGTATTATCTTGATAGTAGTCTCACATTGCCAGACCTTCCATGGCCTGTTTTTTTTTTTTGGCATTTCTTTAAACTAATGACAATCAAGCTAAGCTAGCAGAAATATACCCAGGAGCTGATGCAAGCTGTAGCAGGTGTTCTTTTTCCCCTGCTAATCTTACTCACTTTTATCTGAGGCTCTCAATATAACCATCGAACCGAATCCCTTGATTGCGATATTTGGTATCCTCTCAGAAACAGTTACTAGAGCCCAGTCCGATGTTATTGCATTTACCTCTCTGCTTGCCTGCCGTAGAATCCTCCTAGGGTGGCTAGAGGATGTTATGCTTTTTCTTAAGTTAGAAAAAATTTAATTTACGTTGAGAGGGTCAATGAAAAACGTTTACTTGAGATGGCAACATCATTACCTACTTTGAGAAGGGTTAGTCCGAACCCATATGATCTACCTAAACTTTCTTTTTTGAGAATGCACAGGCTCATAAAACACCTACTTTTATGCTATGATTTACTAAGGCTGTTATTATCAGTATTACTATGGCATTTTGATGTATTTCCTGTGCAATTTCCATCAATAAACAGAAAAAAAACTAAAAAACTAATGACAATCATCATGGGCGGCACTAAGCGCCCGACAGAGCAACGGTGGCGCTGCAAAATAGCCTCGGGAAGGAACTTGTTTTGGTGGAACATGTTTTATTTGTGCAACAGAAAACTCAGATTGGACAGATAGTCTAGCTAGCTGGATTTACCCTGCAGCGATCTGAGGAGCAATCAACCATAGATAGATAGATAGATAGATAGATAGAGTTTAAAATTACAGCACAAAGAAAGCATAAGGTAACGGACTCCGGGCGAAAAGATCAGAACCAAGAACACTGACTCTTCATACTTCTACTTCTGCACATTTCAGAGGTCAATATTGTACTTTTTACTTTACTACATTTACGGTAGCTCCTGCTGGAGCTGCTACCCCCGCGACCCGATACCGGATAAGCAGACGGATGGATGGATACATACAAAACCAGTCTAAAGAATGTGGTGCATTATATAGATGACACTACCACTGTATATAAATTAGTTAAAGCTCCATTGTGTAATTTTTTGAGTTGATTCTTGAAACCCTTCTTTCACAAATATGTGCTCATTCATGTGTAATTACTTCCACCAACTAATCAAAGTATTCTCGTAAGCGTAGATCTGCCATTCAGAGTCATTCAGAATACATACGAGCGAGTCGAAGAATACGGCCACCGTAGGAGTTATAACGCGCTCGGAATGGGAGGGGTTAGAAAGTAATATTCAGTTGGTTGTCATATACAATTTTACCGCTAGATGGGAGAAATTCTTACACAATGTAGCTTTAGCTCCCTCTCAACCAGCTTCAACATTAAAGTGATACATGTTAATGCATCAGTAATAATAATCAAGTAATATAATGATGATGATAAATACTTTATTCATCCCCTTAGATGTGATAATATAGCAGTGATGAGAGGCATTCTGCTGTATAATTAGTCATTTCAATTTTGATACGTACTTCTTAAAAATACATCTCGCTGATAATACTTACTGTTACTAATACTTCTTAATACTGTACTTATTATTATTAGATAAAACTATGGCTAGCTACAATTAATAAGAAGCATTACATATAATAGACCAGAATTTCATTATTTCTTTAAAATACTTAGTCCTGAAATCTTTCTAATAGAAGTTTTGGATAATTTAGAAAACTTGAATGCTGATATTACACCGTGGAAGCAGGAACTGCTTGCAGTTGAGATGACTCACATTTCACAGCTGACAAACTTGCAGGGTATCTGCTGGTCTGCTGAGTTTCCCTGGTTTCTCAGCTCTTTAGGAAATGAATGCCTCGTTGATCATGATGCGCTGTGTGTGAAGGTTAGAGTTTGCCTTAATTTCCTTAAGCGTAATTTGCTGACCTTCTTGCACATTTTGTCTGTAATGATAAGAAGTGTGTTGCTCCTTTTTCAAGGTATAAATGAAAGTGAACTGTCTGTCCTTTTTGATCTTGTAAAAAGAAATTGGTTATAGCTCAGGAGCAAGGATTTGCCTGTTCACCTTTATAAAGCCCAAAACAGCAAAACATATTCACTCGCACTATGCAATCAATCCAACTTACTAGCAATGAAACAACCAACGGTACGACTAACTGGTTAATGGACACTGTCTTGCCCAGTTTCTGGGTTGTATTGGTTTATGCGTTCACCTCGCTTCCACTGCAATGTGTCTTGCCACACAAGTGGACCTAATAAGATTGAAAATCACTTTTTCAACGAGACCAGCAGCAATGAATAATCTGTAGCTCATTCTGCTGCTGCACCTGATGGAGACAAAAGCAGAGACGATGAGCTTTGAGCTGATGTGAATTCTGATTGCCACCTTGTGTGTAGCCAGGGACAGAAAAATGCCTCAGTGACATGGTGTTAATGGCTTCACTAGGACAACATAATGCAAAAGTCAATGCCTCAGGGCGCCAATGCTAATGAATTTGCAGCTACATTCCAGCAGAGAGGAACTAGAATGACAAACATTTCGAAGTATTTAACGCACGGCCTGTTATGTTGGCATGTAATGCAGATTTGTACCCAGCTGCTCTAATCAAACCCACGGCATGAAGTTGCAGAGATGATTGTCACTGATATTTTGTGTATTCCCCCACACCCCCAACCCATCTGTGTTTTTTGTCTGAAATCAAATGTTCTTATCTCATCATACTGTAGGTATGTGGTTGAGTATGATGGACCATACCAAAACTGTCATGGGAGTCTGTAGATGAGAGCAGCAATAGTGGTATTTCACTAGTTTCTGGAAGGAAGGGGAAAAAGGCAAAGACAGAACGGGGATGTGGAAAACAGCATCAACAGAAAACTGAAGTTGAGAGATAAAAGAAGAGAAGAGCAAAGACTTTTGAAACTTGTTAGATAAATCCTTTACTCTATATTTGATATGTACAGTAATTAAAGGGGTGGTTCAGAATTTTGGAAATAGGACCTCATTTCCAAGTTAGCCAGTGTGTTATTTATCAGTGGAGACCGCTTTCACAGTAACTGCTAGCCTGCCATTAAATGTCTGTTGATAGAATAATGTTAGAAATAAAACTACTCTTGCATCGCATTGCAGTAGTTATACTTTGTTCCCTGTAGTTTGTGGTAGGCTACGGCAGCGGCGGACTGATATTACCTAGGCTTTCTCCATGAAGAAAGAAAGCTAGAGTAGCCTACCAAAAGTTATTACCTGTTCATCAGTAGCTGTTGGTGCATCTGGAAAGACGGATGGAACCACATTCGTTGTCAGTGACTTGTGATAAATGCACACTGAATCACCATGTTGCCTAGTCCTTAGTTTCCAATCCAATGCTTCAATACCAATGTAGTAGGCTATTACTAGGTGTCCCGACTGGAGTGTGCTTCTCTGTTTACTTTTCGGCGCAGTACTACTAACCGGAGCAAAGTAAAATTCCGCCGCTGCTGAGAAACTAGTGCCTCAAAATGTAATGCGATCATTGAAATGCAAGGGTCGTTTTATTTCTAACATTATTCTATCAACACAGACATTTACATCGATAGTCTGGGGTTATAATGAATTTGCCTCGGGTGTACTGTGGAGTGGGTAAGACTGTTTTTAATGGCAGGCTAGCAGTTACTGTTGACTTGTGCTAGCCTAGCACCAGCGAACTCTGCAACTAGAAGGACTGGATGAAACATGTTGAAAACGGTCTCCACTGATAAATAACACACTGGCTAACTTGGAAATTAGGTCCTATGTCCCCTATGTACACCTTTAACACAGTCAGACTAATTGAGTCATAGTTATAGTCTTTCTGTGACATAAGCTCTGTCACATGGTGGGTAAGAGGAAAAATGACACAGAAAATGGGATCAAATTAAGCGACTGCACATCCAGTGGAATTAATTGGACTTGACCGGACAGAGGATTGAATGGTCATAAAAGTTGCAGCTGGAAATTACTGCAGTTTGACATGATTGGCTGGTCTGTTCTGCCAATAACATAGTGTGTAAAGATTGTGCGGCATTCTACATAAAGTTGCCAGAATTGAAATGAGATACAAATGACCACAAACATGACCTATTAGCATTTTATTTATGCTGTGGGTTATCTCTGATTATTTAAACATTGTATACAGCAGTGTATATCAGGATTTTTGCAAACTACATAATCTAAAATGTTTATTTTCCACAGTGATTAAAAATACATTGGCTTGTTATTGTTTTTTTTTTTCAATCTCATAATATTCCGACATAAGCCCCACTTTTGTCCTCTGTTTGGGTGGCCAATACTTGGCATAACTCAGACATAACTAAGCTAAGACATGTTTCATAACAAACTGAGCTTTGATACCATCAGTAAGTGGCTCTGTAGTCACACAGTAAAGCCACTCTGTGTGCTAACACAATCACAGGACTGGGTTAGCGGTATAAGCGACACCCGACCTGGAAGCCAAAAATAGCATGTCATTTGTTTGTTTGCAAACTTAATACAGGTCTCATGTGCTGTGTAATATCACCAAATTCAATTCCCAAGTGGGGAAGTGGAGGAGAAGGTCATAAAATATGTCCTTACTCACACATGCCGGAAATCTGACTTCCAAATGGCTCCATGGATGATTTAAGGTTCACAGCAATAAATGTCTCACATGGCAGTATTTCATTAGGCGAAGCGCTTGGGTTATAAAATGCTTACTTGATTCTGTTGTTTCATCTCCCACAGTTAGAACGCTATTTCATCCCTCTCAGGAAACCGTATCTTAGCCTGTACTCAACACCTTAAATGTATGTTCAGCAAACACTGATTTCATAATTAATCAGCCAAAAATTGCTACACAGCAACCGCCAGCTGAGAAACTGACAGGCTGTGACTGTGGTTGCCAACATAGAAAAAAAGACAAGACATAGTATAAACTGTATTTGTATTAAGTGGCATTTCAATACAGTGCACATAGTCTCCTGTTTCTCTGCAGCTTTGCCTGAGTGTCCTTAGAGGAAGCTTCCTTAATAGATTTCCACTTTTATAAAAGTAGCTTTCAATATAGTGCACTGGAACACTCTCAATCTCAATTTGAAGTGACACCATGTTGTGAAAACGGGTTCACTTTTGGGGAAGTCCTCCCTTGTTTTCCCTGAGTGACTGGGATTGTTGAAACATGGCACAGTGTCGTGATGTTCAGTACTGAGCTGTCGCTCTCTGTAAGATAACCTGTTTTTCCAACTCTTGAAACCCAGCTACAAAGTTTTCTGTCACTAAGGTGTCTGTAGGTACACAGATGTAACTCTGAGCTGCATGTAATCCATACTCCTCATTGAACTACCGCCTGTCTAATGAAATGGATGCTGTTACATTTATTAGCATGTGCCTCCTCCGATAGACAGCTATAGTAGCTACAGTTGGAAGGTCTTATGCTTGTCATTCTTCATTTATATCCATACCTGTTCATTATATCTACCTGTTGCATTGTATGTTCAGAGCACTACAAAATGCAGTTTGCTGCATGAATGTTATGCAGCAAATAATATAAATAAATATAATTGACAAATTGATTTAGACAGTTTATTAAGTAAACCGTTTACTGTCATACTTGTCTTGTTGAATTAGTACTAATCCTTAATTTCAGCTGTCACAGTTTTAATCTGTACACTCAGTTATATTTGTTAGGATTTGTAATAAATTGATTATTATGTCAAGCACACGCTCACCGTACATTTTGATGTGGACCACTTGTTATTCAATTGAGGTTTGTGGGGTGTCATAGATAACTAAAATGAATACATTTTCTTCCTAATTAGCCCACAAAAGACAAGGTAATTCAGAGTATCATCCCCCGTTGCGCAATTAGGCTTAAAGTCTGAAAATAATGAGCTATTGTAAGGACTAATTCTTTTCCACAGTGTTTGTATGTGTGCCAGAATTTCTCACTTGCTGTCTGAATGCCTCTGTGGGTCTCTTTATTTCCTTAGTTCAACCTCTCTGAATATGCTACCATACTGAGCAGTAAACACCTGTAGACAGCACTGGTGAATTGTTGTTTTTGTTTGTCCCGTCACTTCAAAGACATCACCTCCACATACCAATCTTAATTTCCTCCGGACAACTTTATTTCTTGTCTAAATGATGAATTATTTCTGAATTACTCTGAATGACAGCTTAAAAATGAGTTTCAGGGGGTAATGATAAGAGTTGAAGGCAATAATCTGTTGCTTGATGAAATGAGTCTCACTGTTCTATAATTCAGGTTCTGTCTCTATCATTATTTTGGTAGAAGAAGAAAAGAGCATCCCTCTCATTAAATAGTGAATGCAGGGACTCTTCATTGTGACACATTTTTAGGAGCAGTTCTGTTAGATCTCGAGACATTTTTTAAAGGAAGCTGCTGATGTTTTAAAAAGGGTCTGCATTCAGCTGCCTCTGCTGCACACAAGCTGAGATAATGATTCAAATAAAGATAAAGCAGTAGCTACAAGAAGTATAGAGCATTTCGTTAAGCCCTGCTGCTACACCTGTCAACCTTTCTATTCTCCCACAGCACCATGCATTTTACAGTGATAATGGTGGCTGATTTACAACTCGCCGCTAACTCTAGCCTACAGTGGGAGAAATATGGACAGGGCTTTTTTCGAACGTAACCTTTAAACCCACAAAATGTCGTTTGATATTGACATGCTTCTTGGCCTTGGAAGTATTGCTAGATTTCTAGCCAGACATGCTAATGTTTGCAACATACATCAGAGCAGATAACTCTCCAAACTCTTTAAATGCAGAGTATCTATCTTACTACAGCCTCATGCCATTCACGCCCCCAAATTTAATAAAAAAAGCATGCTTCTTGGAGATATTGCAATAATTGAAAAGCAAAGCTGCTGCTACAACTCCCATATTTTGTTGGATGTGAAGAGAAAAATAACATCTAAATGTTGCCACATTCCAACAGCAGTTATTCCCACTTTAACTCTCTGAATCTCAATGCGACCTTACATTACAATCATTGTGCACCGAGGAGGACAGAGCAGTGTAGCCAGGTGGAACCAACTGTAATTAGACCTTAGAGAAAAATGATGGACACGCAAAGCAGTCACAGACAATTTACTCCAGAAGAGAAGATACATTCCCTGCTACCTTTTCCACACGAACACCCCCATCCTGCACTACAGCCTCCCACAACTCCACCAGCCCAGTCGGATGTTACAACCACATAATCACTTCAGTCCATTATAGGTCAAAACATGTTTTTACGTGCTTTGTTTTTTTCCTCTTAACTTGTCCGACCTTTTCTTGCCTCTCACACCCTAATGCCATGCCTCGTTACCTACTTGTGTTTTCCCTGACATCCTCTTTTGTAATATTTCTGTCTTCAGCTGCTGCAACCTGTTTGCACTTTCTCGCCTTTTTAGTTCTTTTTCATTTGTCTTTTCTCTTGGCTTTGAGTCAAATATGTGTTTATGTCACCAACGACATATTTTGAATGATTTTTCCACTTATGGTACTATCATTGTCGTCACCCTGAGCAACACAGTTTTAAATCACCTTTTTTCCCAAAAGATTATTATTCATGATAATGGGTAGTTTCATATTGGCAAGGTGCCTCTCGGCATAGACTCTGCTGCTGTATTGTCTCCTTCCAAACTGTGTGTTTTCACATTTTAACAGCTTGGCTATCCGTCACACATGCCATGTTGGTCTGTCTCCAGGGTAGAGGTGATTTATTAGCCCACTGGAAATTACTGTGCTGATGCTGTCGTTTGGTTAAAAAGAAAAACACCCCAACTCCTAACTGTAGGAAGAAAAAGGGAGACCAAGCAGTATTTTTCCTTCTTGATAGTCTGCACAAATCAAGGCAGTTATTTAATAAGGGCTACAGTATTTAACTGAGATCTGTTTTTTTATGTATGAAAGAGACTGTCAGCCAAAGACAATTTGGCTAATTTCCTCTCCGTCTAAATCTTACTCTCCAGTTACCCCCTTATAGTATACTAAAACCTTATTATGAATTGCACCCAAATTGCATCATCTTGAAAGCATCATCAAATTAGTTTTACCAAAGTATCCTTTAATTCAACTTTTACACTTACATTCCCACATTCAGTATTAGAATTTATTTGAAATATTGAAAAAGACCGGCCACACAGACCACACTGTGCTTTTAGAGAGGAGAAAACGTCAATATAGAGATGATTGTGATGTCATCTAGTGAGTATTGATGGACCCTTCACCACCAGTGAAGGTTAATGATATATGAACACATTTGATGACACACCTTTTGCAATCATACTATAAATGTGTAACGTGGCACCTTCTAAAAAAAGAATGAATTTGTTTTCACTGCATCTTCTCTGTGTAACCTGCACTTAAGTTTGCAAAATACAGAGGACCACAGTGTCTTCAACGGCAGTTCTGACTCAGACAGCTCAAACTGTTTCTTTTCTAAAAACGTACAATTATTGCAGACTGTCCTCACCCAGAAAACGACAATATAGGTAGAATTTACAAGCAGCTTATAATGACCCATGTTTACGTTTGTTGTTAAGCAGCGACCTCTAGTGGCTGTAGTTATTATAGCAGGATCAAACGTGTAAGTAAGGTAACAAAATATTAGAGTGCCAAACTCCACGTAAGGAAGAAGGCGGGGTCCCTTATGAAACCAAAAGTCAACGTTCACGTTTTAAAATTAACCGACTTTTAAGGACCTAACTCCTTGACGTGTTACGTCCGTGACGTAGTAACGTACTCATTTTAGTAGTTTTATGTGAATCATTTTAAGCCAATCCCTGATGTTTTACTAACCCTAACTAAGATTTTTTTGTTGCCTAAACTTAACTAGTTCCATTTCACAACGTTAACTATGTGTTTGAAACTATACAACATGGTCTCACGGCAGTTCGTGAAATGGTCACATTATTTTTAATCTATTGATTCGTGTTCCACGGACACATTTATCTCGTTTTTTTTTGTGGTGGTCAGCACGTAATGGGAAGCATCTATACGGAGGTAGGGTTTAGGAAAAGAACAACGGGGAAAGTAAACGTCACACGCGGGAGGTTAAATAACGTGACCATTTCACGAACTGCCGTAAGACTGGGACTATAGGACCTTTACATTAAATAGAACAGTCACGTGACTAAAACTGTCAATGCTGCCACTTGTAATGGTCATGTGTTTAAAATGGCCACCGTTTCACAGCGTTAATAAATAGAACGGTCATATACGGTCATATATGACCTATTCTGTCGTTTAGGACGTGTTGAATTATTGATACAGTGGAAGACACATTTAGCAGGAAATATTACTTATTCTTCCCCCCAAAGAAATGTGGTGATGGTGGAAGGTTAGGATGGTTGGTTGGTCAGTCAGTCTACCGCTTTGGTCCTGGCTAAAATATTTTAACTAATATTTGATTGGTTGCCATAATATTTGGTACATACATTCATGGTCCCCCATGAAGCCAATTGATTTTGGTGAGCCCTTGAAATTTCCTGCAGTGCTTCCATTTGGTTGACATTTGTGATTTAGAGTGGATTGTCTTGAAAATAACTTCTCAACATTTTTGTCCAGTACTTTGGTTTATGACGAAATACCTACAAAACGAATGGCATTCCCATCAGCTTCTGGTCTGCTTTGTGTTTAGTGCTAATTAGCAAATGTTAAAATGCTATAAGGGTAAACCAGGAGAGTGCACATAGGAAACAAAACATCTGTTAAAAAATCTGGATGTCAGCATTTAGCTCAAAGTACCTCTGTGCAGCCTTTGTAAAAGTCTTATTTACACACCCTTTAACAGGTTATGTAGTCACATGTAAATTGTTTTTGATAAGCAAAACAATATCAAAGAAACTGATTTCTGAATAGTAC
Organism: Sander vitreus; assembly: GCF_031162955.1. Classification (NCBI taxonomy): domain Eukaryota; kingdom Metazoa; phylum Chordata; class Actinopteri; order Perciformes; family Percidae; genus Sander; species Sander vitreus. The sequence goes on along the minus strand of NC_135871.1, from coordinate 20,912,155 downwards.
TTGGTGGTCTTTCCACATGAGTCCGAATGGCAGATTTTGGAGGAATACTTATCAGTTTATTAACTTGATTAACACTGGCTGACAAACTACATCTGACTTTTTATTTTGGCATTCAACGTCTGATGTATTATGCATCTAAGTTTTGTGGCAAGCTGGGACGCTGTGTCTGTGTGTGTTGGAGTGTGACAAATGCAGGAAGGAGAGAAGCAAAGAAACAAAGACTGGTTTTGACAAATCTTGGCATGTGGCATTCAGCTTTTTCAACAATTCAAAAGTGCAGTTAAAAAAAAAAAAGATTACTACAACCTACCACATTTACTGCAGGTTCTTTTAGATTATGCTGCTTAATACATGAGGACCAAAACCAAACGGGTATTATTGCAGTAAGCATGGCATGTGGTTATGATGTACTATGCTGTATTGAGTCAATTGAATTCTTTAGAATAATTGAGTGAGCAACATGTAAGACATGTCATTTAGGTTTCCCCACCACAGATAAAAGTGGACAAAAGATGTCTGAGACTGGATTTAGGGATGAAATAATTTGCAGGCGTATCCAGGAGGGAATTGCTGGGGTCCATTGACTTCTCCCTCACCCGTTTGTGGATAATAAGGAGGGGTGAGGTCAATTGGAAGGGATGCTATCATCCGTGACAAAATCCTGTACGAGAAAACCCAGCAACATGGATTGATTGGCCGGATAAAATGATGATGATTTTTATTTTTTTAACGCTGAACAAACATTGGAGCTGTGGTCCACTGAGCATTTCTCTTACTTTGCTTTTTTTTCATTTCATTTTCTGGCTGGGTCAGTGGAAGTTAATTAATTTCCCTTCACACAATTTTATCACTGCTACACAGATGTCTTTGGGTGTGGGTTTTGCAGATAGTACTTTTTATACCTAAAATAGCTTCCAATGTCAGTTATCTTAACAACAATGCAATGCATACTAAAGTAGCACCTACATTAGAAATAAAAGATTTATAGGGTAAACACCAAAACGTCTGGTGAAAGTTTAGGGCCAAGAAATACACTAAAATAAGACTTAAACTTTTGTTGCAACAAGAATTGGCCTTGCTGTACTAAGCTGTATTGAGACTATGATGAGCAGTGCCCATCTGTGTGCTTTATGTATACAAACATAAAGTGCCATCATTCATCCTCAAGACAGAAATTATTATTTATACTAACCAAACAGACAGTAAGACTGACGGTGGGAGGAGAGTCCTTCAGACTGTATTAAACACCAAATAAATACTCAGTAACATCCCAGAAAAACAATACATTCTGGTACAGTAATGTTGAGTAATGTTTACTGTATGCACAAACAGTAAACTGATTAAGATCACTCTTTGCTGACTGTGTCCCAATGTGTGACTCAAAACAAACACTGTGCAGACGGCCTGTGATAACGAGGAGGCGAGGTGCTTTAATGTAAAATGTACCAAAATGTAATTGGTAATGTGATACGCAGTATGAAGGCTGATGCTGCCTACAGAAGAAGCACAGGCCTGGTTAAAGCAACTGATTATAGTCAGTCGCATCTGATCAATGAAATATCATCCAACCTTGTCCCTCCTCCGTCTAACTCTTCTGTAAGAGCAGCGGTATCACTGCACAAATCCCTCAACACAGAGAGACATTCAGAGTCAGAGGAGCATAGAGAGACAGGAAGAGAGAAAATGGACAGGAGAAAGAAAAGCTGCAAAAGGATTCAATATCAGTTTACAATGCTTGTTTGAAAGACGTTTTTAGTGAACAGCAATGTCGCTATATGTGATTAGAGGGGCATATTAATATTTTAAAGGCAACTTGCTTTACCAGATTTTCAAAAAAATTCAATCAGGAGACGAGCTAAGAGAACGCGTAAAAACAAAGAGACTGAACCTGGTGGCAGAAGTGTAAGTTAATAAGATACAGAATATAATCTAATAAGAAAATTGGGTGGATTATTTTATGCGTGTCATTTTTTTTTTAAGTTATAAGTGCATGTGGGCAGATACTTCTGGCCATGCTGAAGGTTAGTGTTGGCATAGTAATTTACAATTACTAGTATATTTTCTTATGTTTAATACAAAATAGCATTTCACATCTAAAAAGTAAATGTCTAGTTGTATTGTGCTTGCTTATTGGTATTTTATTGTATTTTCTTATTTTTGCTTTGAAACCAATCCCAACAGAAGAGTTAGGAACATGAGAAGAAGAATACAACAGACATTGCATCTCAACTGCAATTCTCAGTCGCCTTATGAAACGTGGTACCTGGTGGCTTCCCATAGGAGGTGCTTTGAATTTCACTGTGACCTAGACCTGACAATGAACAATTTGCAGCAATTTTTGCACACTTTTGTATTTATTTATTTCTGTACAAAGCAATATTGTAGGAATAATTCAATGTGTCTGTCTTTATATATACCTTTATATGATTTACAATATCAATGTCATAAGACACAGCAAACTTGACTATCATCACATGAACTTCATCTATCTCAGGGATCCCAGGATGATCATATTGTTTATATACACGACAGAAGCAATATTTTAGAAATAACTCAATAATAACTCAATACCATATTAACATATGATACTAGTGCATATATTCCTGAAAACTAAATAATATGCAGGATGTCTAGATAATGTGAACATAAAACCGTATGAACTGGTACAGGACTGTGAAAACAGTAGCAAATCAGTTGGAGTCCAAAGTGTTTAAACCTCCCTGGCTGTAAATGTCCTTGGCTGTTAAAATCTTGTGTTGCTTACAATAAATTGTTTCTGGAGGTTTAATCTTGATAACACATACCCAGTCTTTTGGAATGCCCTGAATTATGTGTGAATGCATGTACTGTACGTGTTGGTGAGTGTGTTGGTGCTGATGGGGTGTCGCTCCAGGACGGGTGTGTGCGAGTTTGGCGGGGGGCCACACCACTAATTTGCATAAAGAGCAGGAAAGTAAGATCTGATCACAAGTGGTCACTCGAGATGTATTCAAATGCCAGGTTTGACTGATATATTTAGAGCTGTACACGTGTGATCGGATCAGCCAAGATGCATGTGAATACCAGGTGTGAACAGGTCCAAACACTTCCTGTGAAGTGGTCATGAGGCCTCTTTCTTTCAGGAGGAGTATTTTTTTAGGAGAATGTAAAGTCCCTTCTGGCAGAGGCTTTTTAATCCATCCATGTTGAGTCCTCTGCTAAAATAGCTCTTCTCATTACATTTGGGAGACATTGCTGCTTAAATTTGCATACTGATTTGGTTGATTTTGATATAAATCCATAAAGCTAAGCAATTATAAATTACATATAATGAATATTAACAGAGTGTGGTATTTAGAGTATGGGTACATAACAATATTTAATGATTTGATTAAGTAATGGAATCATTAGCGGAACTAGTTATACTGAATATATTATATATAAGGATAATGTTGGGTTATTAGGCAGCTGAAATGCCTTGTGTTTAGTAATGTAGATGTCATTTTGTAATATATCTTTTTATTTAGTGTTTTCATTTTTAAATGTCATCTCTGCAAACATGCCAAACAGTACACACACAAGTTAGTGCCAAGAGCAATGAAAGAAGTTGTATATACTGGACGAGAAAATAAAATTCAAAACATGAAGTAAGAAAATTGAATAGCTTGAAAATGTTTACTAATTTGCTCCAATTTGTAGAAAGAAAACATCTAACCAGATGAAAACACCCCATCAAATTCCACTGGCAGGGAAACAGAATGATCCTTGGTAAACACACATAAACAGAACATAAGCAGCTCATTTTAATTGAAGTTAATGGGCATCAAGTTTAGTCATGTATGGCATTAGGACAAAAGATAAATGAGAGTTCACTTATGAATTTAACTAGTTTTAGCCTGTGGGACCTACATTACACGAGCCCACCTAAAGGCTACAGTGGTCATGTTGGTTGAACTCTAAAAACATTGCATCCTGTGAGTCTACTGGGGTCCAAACCTCCCTGAGTTCATATTTCAGTGGAAACTTCCACATCAGCTGTTTGTCTAATATAACGTCTGTTTGATGGACGAGTCTTCATCCTCCGGGGGCCAAAGATTCTTTTGTTCTTTTATTGCAAATTATTCTGGAAATAATCCAGGAAAAGATGAGCTACAGTGGGCCTTATGACTTCATTGTAGCAACTCATGTCAAAATCTGACAGATCTTCAAAGTTTGTCACATTAAAACCTAACTTTTCACAGCATTGTACCTCTTTTACACTGATATGTTATAAATATTGTATATATACTGATTCATGATTCATATTTTATACTGTATATGATGATTCAAGTATAAACCTGACAGTTTTTGTTATTCTTCTGACTGCAGTTAGCAAGAGGAATCATATAAAAATGATTTGAACATAAACATGGCAGCTCTTGTTATTCTGTTGACTACAGTTAGTATCATCAAAAGCAATTATCACCCAATCATTTGTACAAACGGAAAGTAAGCGGTTAACTGTAATAGTTTGTAAGAGGCGTCCTTGACAATCAGTGGAGGCTGTGTGCAGAGGTGACGGTGTCCCACATGACGTAGAGAAACACCACCTGCAAAGTATCAAAGTGGTTAATTATCTCTGGGTTTCTTATACTGTAGAAAGTGCTTGTCTCTTTTAAGGCAACTTCTAAGCATTCATGTTTTTATTTTAAAACTGCAGGGAAATATTTACAGGGACTTCAGTCAGGAAAAGCTTTTGTGACTGTTTCTCAACCAGTTTGCAATAAGTTGGCTTGTGTTGCTCTGTCAGCGTGCTTGTGCTTAGCACCGTTTGCATAAAGCCTTACATAAAGTAAGGGCAGCTCGTTTTTTCCAGCCTACTGTCATGATAATTACATATTTCAGATGTTACATGACAAAACTGACAAGTAGAAAGAACAAGGCACTTATATTTAGTCTAATATAATTATATACATGTTCAAGAGAAAGAAAGAAGTGCGAAAGTGTAAATAACAGCATTATTGTTGTTTCACACCAACCTACGTTTCTCTTGGTGTCCACAAAAGAAACCTGTCAATGTTCCCCTCTTTATTCCACACAGACAACACAACCTGCTCAGCTGCGTTAATGTGAGACAACTGAATCAAGTAAATGATAGAGAGAAAATAATATGAGATATTTAACATCCCAAGGCTGCAGAATGCAAATGTTGTATTACAAATACTCCCTCTTACCCACCTAAAAGGGCTGCAGTGTAGCATCTTGCATTTTGAAATCCTGCAAAAAATGCTCTATTACTCAAATTCATTTCTCATGTCGGGTCTCTGTGGACTCATCTCCACCCATGAATCGAAACGTCAAAGCCAAAAACTGCAACCTCAATAGCAATGGATGATCACTCTGTTAATAAAAAACAAGACTCACCCATGATGAAACATTTGCCTATGTCTTGTAACTGCTGGTATAAAGTTTGATGTATGATTTCAAACACGCAGGTATAAGTTAGTGTTTGCACATCAGCAGTGTAATTTATTTTTAGTATCTTCATCTTTGTGGGAACAAATATCCAGCTTTCTGCAGCATAAATATACAGACACGTGAAATAATGATAGGTTTGGGCTGTTTGGCAAGCAGCCAAGTTGCCAAGTCTGAAAACCTGTCAGGATCCTAACATTCTTTGTACATATAAGTGGCAAATCTAAGCAAGCTTTGAATTTGGATTTGTGGTACACTATGTCAGCAACACCAACATGTAGACTGCATTTCCAAAATATCCTCATTCTGTCCACCTCCAGAGGGAGAGACTCTTAAAAAGTATTCATTAAATGTCCACAGAGCTGACAGACATCGGGAGCCTAATATGGTATTTTTGGTAAGTGTACATTATCAGGCTCTAAATTTAACACCAGGCCACTGGGAAATCATTCATTTCACTGAAATTGAGGCATAATATCAGCATAACTCACTCTGTGGCTATCTGGCTGATACATGGACTGTATTCACTATGTGCGTAATGCCAACAAAGAACAATTCAGGTTTGGTTTAAATTCAAAGTTTGATTTCCTGGTAACAGTAGAAGCATAGACTCACATTAGTAGAAAGTCATGCCGACATACTATGAATCCTTCTCACCAAACTAACAAATCCAACACATCCAAAGCTTACTTCACGTCATTCTTGCAACCAGAATTTTTTGCTCACCACCGAAGAGAAACTTTCCAAAAAGGTGTTAGAGGAGATAAAAAGCAGTGACAATACAACACAGAAAATTCCTACTCTACGAAGGACATTTTTTTAAAGCAGAGATCTAAAAGATGACCTAGCCCTTCAGTTTTTTTCCGGCTGCAAAATGGCTCTGACAGTGAAAGTGTAAAAACATTCACCTTTAGGTTAAAGAATGGATCTAGAAACACATTTGCTGTTTAATCACGCAGGAGGTCATAAGATCAATGATTTCACTTAAGGCTAGACATCATTGAGCTTTACAAAACTAACTGTAAGATCTTAAAATCAGTTCTTAGATGAAGGGGAAGCTAATAAGATGTGTTATTCTGTGCAGTCCTGCCTTTGGAGCTCGTGCTCAGACAGGAGGATATAGAGCTGCAGTAATTCAAGCGTGATGAAAGAAAGGCATGGATTACTTTTTTTCCAGATCAGGAGAAGATAGTTGGAGATGTTTATTAGTTGAAGAGAAAAAGGACAGTTTATTATGCAATATATCCGTGTGATTGGGAAACATGATTCTCATTGTATTGCATGTTTGATTTTAGTCATGTTTGCAGAGAGGGTTGCCCTTCGATACATAAGGCATGAAAGGCAGAGTCGTATCGTGTATCACATAGACAAACAAGTGAGCGGGCAAATATGCATCCATTAATATGACAGATCCCGGATGTGGATTTACCCTGAAATTCCTGGTTCAAACTTATTGCGTGCCCTGAAAACGCAGCAGTGAAGAGTACTGGGTTTGCTAACAACTAAATATTTTATTGATCTTGGTGATTCAGTCACCCAACAACACAACGAAACACGTAATCTGTTGCTTATTGAGTCGTTTTGGAAACTCCAGTTTCTGCAGGAGCTTGTGTGAATTGCACCTCTTGTTCCGCAGAAAAACTTTTTACCTCTTCTGACCTGATTTCTTTGCTCTGTCCAGATGACCAATTCTCCAAAAGTTCTCCTCTGACAGTGTTTTGTGTGAAACAGATCCCACAGAACATCAGGGCTTATTTGGTATTTGTGTTTGCACATGAGGGGAGTACAGCACTTCAATGTGACTTTGAGTTGTATAGTGAATGAGTCGACCCATTTTGGGCCTTGAAGAAGAAGTTAATGAAGCATTGTGTTAGTTCAGACAGGCGGTGCACTATAAGTCATGTGCACTGGGCAGCTGATCATCAGCTGATCCTACAAACATCAATCACGTTCAGTGATTCAAACAAAGCGATTGTCCGCTCAAGCTGTCAGCTCCTCATTTATCCCTCCAGTTCACATCTTTCACATCCTATAGGTAATAGAAGATACATTTTGTTTAATAATTAACTAATAATGACACCAGAAAACTTGGAGAAGAGTGGCCTTTCGTCTGCACAAATTAGACATTTAATAGGAATATTGTGTTCACCTTTGCAGAATTATTGATAATTGTTGTATATGTTTTTACCTGGCGATTTTTATGAGTGTGTGGATGTTTTGAAATGCCAAAATAATGTTCTGATATCACTTTCTCATAAATAATTCAAAAGATTCTGATTTGAGTCCGACCTTTTGATAAGATTAATGACGTACAGCTGTGCGTCATCAAGTTGATCTTTAACGTAGGCGTTTGTTCAATATTTACAGAGCTCAATAACCTGCATTTTTAAATAAGATAATCCTTTCATTGGGTCCTTTTCTATTTGATGCTGATATATTGCAGGAGTGACAGTCAACCAGTAAAAAAACATGTACATTAGTTAGTCCATGGTACTCCACATGGAAATAAATGTCAGACAGAGTCTATGGATTTAGAATACAGTAGGTGCTACTGTATTTATAGCAGCTTCATACTTCACACCTTGTTCACGGATGACAACCCAGTGAAACTTAAATTCGCACATAGTGTAAGTTAAGGTCACCTGGGTAAAAAGTAGAAAGAGGGATAATTTACAATGAAATAATATCAGTCAAATCCAGGCCACTGGGGGATGTTCCTTCTGATTTTTCTCTGTCTAACTGCTGCTCTCCATGCCCTCCTGTCTGTCTATTCACGTAGGGATCCATTGAAATGCAGGAGATAAATCCATGAGCCCACAGAAAGAAAATTCTATACGGGATGAGATATAGAGAGGAATTGTATTCCAGTAGGGGCTTTTTTCTGATGATTGTTCTGATTATATATTATTATATATGGAAGTGTTAAGGCTACGAAATGCCTGCAACCTCTTGATCATACTCCTCAGGAATGGCTGAGACACTTGAGTGGTTATGATGTTTATCTTCATCCACTAACCTCAGCATTGAGTAATATACTCACTCTCAGCACTGTTTAAATAAGTTTAAGGGCCTTAGAGCCTCCTTGTTTGGTGTTGAAATCTGAAAAGCGCGACATACAAGAGGCTCTAGGGTGATAAATATGGTTCAGTTGATTAAGAGAGAGGTAGTTCAAAGCAGAAAACCTCATTCTTGGTATTGCATGAGGCAAGAAGGGATAGATTATTATTTTCTGGCAAGTGCTTTGAACAGGCAGGGAAATGAGATTTTTTTTGCAGGAGTAATGGACTAATTTAATGGAAATTTAAAACCTTCACCATAAACATCAGCGTGGTTACTGATGTGTTGCTGCTTTTAGCACATGTGATGATGAGGGTCCAGCAGTGAAGCATCAATAAACACTGTGATATATGCAGCAAGCACTCTGGAACTGAAGGTGTAATGTGATTATGAAAAATGAAAGTTATCAAGTTGTAGATAATTTCTAACAAATAGCAGGGCATTACAGATAGCCGTAACAATAAGTTGTTATATTACAGGCTGTGCTTGTGTTACCCTTTATAGTGTAAGTTGTATTGTGTTCCCTAAGCCCTGAGAAAATATGGGTTTGAAAGCTAAAACACTTGACACAAACTAATGACACCTGAGGAAGGAAATCAAGGGCCGGTGAATATTCATAGTCATTACAGCCAAAATTTAATCTGATTGTATGATACCTTTATAGCCTGAGAATGATTTTTATGGCTGAACCACCCACATAATATTATGGGAGCCTGTTCTGGTCTGTGTTGTCTCTTGTAGTGAGTGCTCCCACTCATATTAGCCATGTTGTAAGTGCAATAAGAGTCAAAGAGAGTCTTTTTCCACTCAGCATGGCTCCATACACCATCAGAGGCTTATGAAGATCTCATTACTCTCCATCCTCATAATGCTCCTGTCAGTATGCCGGATGGGAACTATTACATGCCAAAGATCATCATTCACTAGATGCAGGGCCCCCCATAAATACTGGCACTTTTATTATGCAAGATATTAGTCCTATTAGCTCAGTGGTTATGCTAATCTCAGAATGTGTCTCATGTGCTTTGTAGTTATTTCTAAAAATGGCAAAAGACAAGAAGCTCTTGTCAAATGGATTACATTTCTCCACTATTCAGATTTATTTTTACAATATGTCAGTTTTCATCTTTGGCTTCTTCCTCTCCATTGTAATTCTGCCACTTGTAAAGCCCTTGGCTATGAATGTCTCCCTCCTGTGTTGGAGGTTTTCTCACAGACCAATAACAACAAGCCTTGGTGGCAAAAGCTAATTGTCAGTATGGCAAATCCATCACTCGTCTGTCGCCATTAGCATTCAAGGTCCATTAGCCAGCAAGCACCCAATATGAAATATAATTGTGGGCTATAAACTTTACGGTGGCACTTGACAACTAGCACACATTGGACATGTTTCAGAAGGTGGCATCATATTATATTTGACCAAGACCTCTCTAAAACATTTTTGATACTGTTTTGTCTGTTTTTGTTTTGCTTTGTTTCTTCCAATGTGTAACATAAACCTGCCCAGGGACTGCAGATGAAAATAAGCCTTTTGGCTAAATCTGTCACATTTTCATGACATTGATATGAATTAATGTGTACTGTTCCTGATATATAAATAAAATAAAGTAACGTATCTGTAGGAGTGCACCGTCTGTCCCTGTTTGTTTGCTGTCTTAAGATGCGCTCAGAAACGTGAAGCGAATTTTTACCCTGGTGGACTGTTTGCACAGTCTCTGATTTTATGTTATTAGGATCCCCATTAGCTGATGCAGAACATCAGCTACTCTTCCTGGGTCCACACAAAACATAAAACATTACAACAAACAATAAGACGTTTTCAGACAAAACAACCACATGCAATAAAAATAAGAGCAGTATAACTAGCATTATTCTTTCTTGCAAATATAACTATACATATTCCTCTTCAAATACTCTTATAAATATTACACTAAATACATAAGCACTAAATATAGAAAAGTTAAATCTTACAACATCTTTGTATACATATAAATATTCCTATACATAAAAAGTACAAAATTAATTACAAACTATGGTTACAGGCTTAGGGCCCTTAGAGGTTGCTTTACTTGTTTTTTAAAGCTTGATTTATTCTGCGCTTTAGCAATCTCAGCTGGAAGTGAGTTCCATGCAACCATACCTCGATACAATACTGTACGTTGCCTTGATTGTGTTCGGGCTCTAGGAACTTTATAAAGACCTCAGGTGGCATGGTTTGTGGGATATTTATGTGTGTTAGAGCTAAATGTAAGTTGACTATACAAACAATTAGGAATTTTCAATTCATTAATGTTTCTAACAATCTTTTTATAACAGATATATTGCTCCCCATCTTTACAACAAGATAATCTATATGCCTTGTCCACAACAGTTTACAATCTAAAATAATGCCTTTTCAGTTTCCTCTACTTGCTCAACAGCTACATTATTCAGCATCAAATTCAGCTGAGGTCTAGAGCTCAAGGAATGATTCATACCAAATACAATGCTTTTAGACTTTGACATGTTTAAGAATAATGTATTGCTAGTAACCCATTCTAGTGCTATCTGTAACACTTTGTTGAGGGTTGCAGTTATTTCATTAATTGTAGGTGCACACACGTATATTGTTGTATCATCTGCATGGACACATGGGCTTTTTTAAAAGCAAGTGGAAGATCATTAATAAAAACAGAAAATAGTAAAGGACCAAGCACACTTCCTTGTGGAATTCCGCACTCTAAATGTTTTATATCAGAAAAACTTTCATTAAAGAAAACTCTTTGTGTTCTATTGGATAGATAATTAACTATCCATGATAAAGCAGATGGAGCAAAACCATAACATACAAGTTTTTTCAATAATAATTTGTGATCAATGACATCAAAGGCAGCACTGAAGTCTAGCAGTACTGCTCCCACAATATTCTTCTGATCAATTTCCTTCAACTAATCATCCGTCATTTGTGTAAGTGCAGTGCATGTTGAGTAACCTACACTATAAGCGTGCTGATAGTCACTTGTCAAATTGTTAACAGAGAAGTAGCACTGTATCTGGTCAGAATAGGTGACAGACTAATTGGTCAGCTGTTAGTGCCAGTGAAGGTAGCTCTAGCTTGCTTGGGTAGAGTAATAACTTCAGCTTCTTTCCAAATTTGAGGAAAAACATTACTTGCAAGGCTTAAATTGAAGATGTGGCAAATAGGAGTGGCAATTTGGTCAGCATTCATTCTCAGTAGCTTTCCATCCAAGCTGTCAATACCAGGTGGTTTATCATTATTAATAGACAGTAATACTTGTTCACCTTTTCTATACTCACTTTACACAATTCAAAAGTACAGTTCTTGCCTTTCATTATTTGGTATTTTATACATAAATATGATGGATCACAACTTGTTGTTGGCATTTCCTGCCTTAGTTTAAACACTTTGCCAATAAAATGATCATTAAAATGATTAGCAATTTCTAAGGGTTTAGTAATGAAAGCCCCATCTGACTCAATAAAAGATGGAGTCGAGTTACTCTTTCTGCCCATGATATCATTTAAGGTACTCCAGAGTTTTTTTTCCATCATACTTTATTTATTTTATTTTCATAATACAATTTCTTCTTCTTTTTGTTCATTTGAGTCACATTCCATATTTTACAGTATGTCTGCCAATCAGATGTACATCCAGACCTTTTTGCCACTCGTTTTGCTTCATCTCTATCAACCATGCATTTTTTCAAATCCTCATCAATCCAAAGGGCACTGACAGTTCTAACGGTCATTTTCTTGACCGCTGCATGCTTATCAATAATTGGAAGCAGCAGTTTCATGAATACATCAAGTGCAGCATCTGGGTTCTTCATTTTACTCACATCAGACCAACAAATATTTTTAACATCATCCACATAAGACTCACAGCAGAATCGCTTGGAACTTTGACTTTCCTGGATATTGCTACTAGATTATGATCGCTAAATCCAATGGGAACCGATACAGTTTTTGAGCCCAATTCTACGGCATTAGTGTAAATGTGCACGTGGATGATATAGTTCCTGTACTGTTCTTGAATACCCTGGTAGGTTGATTAATGACCTGAACCAGATTACAGGCGCTGGTTACAGTGAGAAGTTTCTTTTTTTAGTGGACAGCTTGATGAAAGTAAATTAATGTTCATGTCTCCCAGGAGATACATTTCATTATTCACATCACATACTCTTTCAAGCATTTCACACAAGTTATCTAAATACTGACTGTTAGAACTTGGTGGCCTATAACAACATCCCACCAGCAGAAGTTTTAAATGAGGCAGGTGAACCTGCAGCCACAACATTTCAACTGCACTTAACATTAAGTCCTCTCTGAGCTTGACAGGAATGTGGCTCTAAATATATACTGCAACTCCTCCCCCATAGGTATCCCTGTCTCTTCTATAGATGTTATATCCCTGTATTGCCACTACAGCATCATCAAATGAGTCATCCAAGTGGGTCTCAGAGATGGCTAGAATATGAATGTTGTCTGATTTTAGCAAGTATTTATCCCACCCAAAGACCCAATGTGTCTACTGTACCGTGTGTGTGCTTGTGTGACAGCTCAGACTCTGACTGCAGTCAAAACCTACCAATAACTCCAGTTTCTCCTGTATTGTCCTCCAGAGCCTTACTTTTCTTTTTCGCTCTATGTTCATGAAATGGTGTCTTAAAGCCTCTGGATAAGTGCAATATTTTTGCTCAATTTGTAACATTTCCAATTCAAATGATTACGTCTATAACTCCCTCCATGTCTTAAAATTGCTTTGCATTTCATATACACATTTAAAACGACTGTCTCTGTCATCATGTCCTCGACATTCGTCACCATTTTTGTTGAGTCATCCAACTTGTACAAAAATCTCTGAGCCAACCTCAACTTCTGTATGAAGTCTGTTATCATTCGATGTAATTACTTACTACCCAATCCAATTTTGTTTTTAACTTGATGAATTAAATATAACACAGTTATACTGAAAGGTGAGAGGAGAGGAAATGAATAATACAAGGGAGGTAAACACAAATAAAGTAATCCAGCGGGCCAACTAGTTCGTATGAGGTGCTGTGATGGCAGGGGCATTACATATTGATGAAGAGAAAGTGAGATGCAATTAATTCAGATAAACTCAGTCCAGCTCTGCAAACAATACAACTGTCGCCAATTAAATCTCCAATATTATGATACTGTTGGGACTTCATTCTATGACATGAGCGTAGTGGAGATTGTACTGTGATAAGTGCTATACAAATAAACTTTACTTACTTTACTTACATGAGAAAAGAAGCAGCCAGAGAGAGCCATAAGGGGTGGAGTTGCTGGGTCGTCAAATTTTGAGTGAATGAGAAAGAGGGGAAGCCAGAGACGTGAGAATGTGTGTATATGTGTGTGTGTGTTTTTCCATGTCACTGTGAGTGTTCATGTTTGTAATACAGTTAGTGCTTTGTTAATTGTCTATGTAAGCATGTCTACATCCGCCAGGAGAAGTGTTTGGACTGTATTATAACCAGTTCTGTCAGCACCCGTTCTCTTTGTTGCGATACAGTACTTGGATTATTTTCAAGACTTCCCTGTAATCACCTTGTTGACTCACTCCTCAAGTGTTTGAGCTTTGGCAACAGGTGATGTGTGTGTTTGCATGCCTTCAAGTGTGTTAGTGAAAAAAAACTGATATAGTCAAGGTTTGTATTGGTGCACATTTGTCTGTGTGTGCTTGTGTATATCAACCTTATGTAAGCATATCTGCAAAGACGAGTGCGCATGTATGTATGTTGTGTGGTGTAGAAGCACATAGTAAAGTGGTAGACATGGTCTCCATCATCTGACAGCCCTCTGTCCTGAGATGAGAAGTCTGTTTTGTTCCTCATCCCTCACATAAACACATAATATCCCACTGCTCGATAACTTACACTCCCCAAGCAGGAGGTGTGACTACTCACGTCTCCTCGCACATTCATAGCTTTCCCGACAATATCCTTTCACCTCACTCTCCTGAACCCCCTGCACAACCCTACATATCTGCCTCCAGCATTTAAAGACCCCTCTCCTCCTGCTGAAGCATGTTTATACAGGAGTGAGTGTGTGTTTTTTTTCCCCTCTCTGTCTCGTTCGAGTGCTGTTCAATAGACAGATGGTTGCACTTCCTTTTAAGGATTGATCGCAATAGCCTATCACTTACATGTGTATAGCATCTGTGTAGGGTTGTATTGAAGTGCAGGCCTGAGGAGCGAGGCAAAGGGCCAGGCCTGGAATTAGCCTCACACGAAACTACATTGTTTCTCAAGGTGTGACATTTCATAGTTTGGGTTGTGGGAATTGTTAGGAACGAGCTGTCACTGTGGTGAATTTAATGCACAAGCATTTTTTTCTCCCATGTTCCGCGCCGACATCCACCACAAGAATCAGCCTCATTTCAATGACAGTAACGTATCTCTTGTTTTAAAGCACACACAAGGAATGCATTGGACCTCATCCAGGTTTAGATTTACTGTGAGAACAAAAGAAAGGTGAACTTTCAACGTTCTCCGTGCAGTTACCCTCAAGTGGCTGCAGCCTTTTGGTTTGACATATTCCTGAGCCATTCTTCCCCTGTCTCTATTTTGCCGCTCTATTCTTCTTCCCGTCTCTTGCTTTCACACACACACACACACACACACACACACACACACACACACACACACACACACACACACACACACACACACACACACACACACACACACATACACACACACACACTACACAGGCATGTCTAAGTGTCTAAGAGTGCCGTGTCGAAAGATTCCAGCAGCTTGTTACTGAGGCTGTCAAAAAGCACGGAGACCCACCACAGAGGTGAGGATGTGTGTGGAATCCCATGAGCCTCTAGCACTGGTCAGGAGCATAAAAACATCCTACTGCTCCTTCCATGTATGTGTGTAGATTTTTCTCCTCACGGCTACTATAATGCAACAGCTGAAGCCTGTAGCGTATGTAATGTAATGTATATGAATTACATATACAACTGAATGGCATGAGCTTAATACATTCTGGAGGAAATTAAAGGCTGCACAGATTAAGTTTTTGTAAAAAATATTCACTCTAACAAGTCCTCTAATTTAAATGACAAGTGTTTGTAATTTTCCTCAAGAATGACACATATAAGCATTGTTTGATCTGATGCCCCTATCAGCAGGACATCAGTGTCTGCTAAGACTTACAAATTACGGTAATGTACTATACTACTGTACTATACTGTACTAACACTTTTACTGTTCTGAGGAAGCTACAGTTAAGATTTGGTTGGGATAGACACAGGACTTGGTTAGGGTTATAGGCTAAGATCATAGGATTTACTTGTAAACGTGCAGTGTTTAAATAAATAAATGCATGATAAAAAGACAAATTCTTCAGTTTTATTATCTCAACCATTAACATTTATTAAACAAGTGTTCAATAACAATCTTAATCTCTCTTTGTTGAGGCATCCATATGAACTGCAGACATTTAGCAGTAATCAACAACAACTGTTACAAAGTAATCTCTGCTACAAAGTCTCAAAAAGCTTACCTGTAATTGTTTTGCATAGTAACATCAACTCACAAGAATGCAATAATAGCAAGTAGGTATTTTACAAATAGAACGCCATAATGTATGTGAAGACACAAAACAGTCTACATTCTTGGTGAAAGATAATTACTTCAAAGTATACACATTACTTCAAGTGTGTATCTGGACAACATGCTTCCTGTCAACCAATCTTAAAGTCTTCTTTCAACCAGTTGCTCAGGTAGACTAGCTTGTTCAAATTTTTAGATGCTACAGCTGACCTCTTCTTATGCAGAATGTTGCCTGCCCAAGAGAACAATCTCTCACATGGCACTGTTGAGGCAGGTGTAGTCAAGTACCTTTTTGCAATATGGGCCAGCTTACCATATGCATCTGCTTGTGAAAACCACCACTGTAGTGTAGTGTAGTGTAGAGGTCGACCGATTAATCGGCCGACCGTTTAATCGGCCGATTTTTGGCATTTCTTTACATAATCGGCATCGGCCAATATCCCAGTATATCAAGGCGATTAATAGGCAGGCGCATCTGCGGGCAGCCTAGTGTTAAAAACATGAATAGGCGACATTTTTTACAGTGCACCCAGACCAGCTGCCTCCAGCCCCTCCCCTCGTTAATTCTTGCGCCGTGTGTCTTGCACAGTCACTTCAGGCTCAGACGCTACCGTTAGTAGTAGCATATTGCTGGTGTTCTTGCCTTGGGATTAACTGTACTAATTAAACCGTACAAAACACCGCGGCCACACCGCTGTGGAAGTTCCCCAAATGTCATTCATCAGAGTCTGGTTGTTACCCCTGTCCGTGGCAGTCTCATCCACTCCTATAACGGAGCTAACTGGAGTTAACCGCTAACGAAGCTAACCACTAACGGAGCTAACTGCTAACGGAGCTAATCGTTGCTAACAGAGCCTTCAGTTCTCCGTGTCTGTATCCATTAACTGCATCAATGGACTCAAGCACGAATAAAACCCTTAATTTTATTAACTTGGCTGGACGAGTTTTAAATTACAACTAGCCTAAGAGTTGTTTGAATGACAGAAATCTGCTCAGATAAGATCCTAATGAGTGCAACAGGACATGTAACAGTAGGATCCCCAAAATACAGATAAAACACTTCAACAAATGAACAATGATCTAACAAACAAGGTGAAACAGAAATTAACTTTAGATAGCCCTAGTCTGATGTGATTCAACAGGAGTTAGGAGGAAATAGTGTTAAGATTAATAATAGCATGTCACTTTCTGTGAAGCTTGCAGATTTGTATTCTCAGAAGTTTAATAAATGCTGCTAAGTGCACTAAACTTTATTTTTTCATTGAAACGTTTATTTGACAAAGTTTATTTTCTTCTTACCTGTTTCGTTTATTTAATATATTTTTCATACATTATTTATACAATATACAGTATGTTTTTACATTATACATTTTTAATTGAAGTATACAAGTGTAGATTGGTGAAGTGTTCAATAAATGTTTTTGTTGAGAAATTCAGTGTATATTAGTGTTACATTTTGACTTTCAAATAGAGGTTTAAAAACAAGCAGCATTTATCGGCCTTCAGCTGACCCTGATTTCTAAAGATTGGCATCGGCATCAGCTAGAGAAAACCCATATCGGTCGACCTCTACTGTAGTGGACATGTTTCCATGCTGACACAGGCCTCTCTAGAGCTTTATCTGTGGACAGTACCTCATCACCAGACTGACTCTGATTCCATCAGAAGGAGGGCCATCTTCTTCTTTGTGGCTCTTTTTCCACTTTTTCTCCAGAGGCCTGTGGTGCAGGTTCTCCATCCTTCCTTCACATCTCACTCAGCTTTTGCCACACCTCTCCCCTGTCTGCTCTGGGCAAGCACGTAAGGTCCTTGAACCTAGGATCTAGACAGGTTGCTACCTTTAACCACCGCAGGTTAGGGTTCTCCTTTCACACGTTGAGGTTCTTTGTGAATGTAGCCTTGAAGCATGCTATGTAAGCAGCGCCAACATCAGAGACCTCCATTGTACGCAGGAGATGACATAGTGCAGGTAGCACCACGGCACAGGATACATACTTTTCACCACCTAGGAGCTCAGTGATGTACATACAGGGCAAACACAGCACCACACAATTGACTTAGTGACACACACAGTTTTCATTCAGATGGGTTAAACGCCGTCAAATCTGCTGTCCTGTAAAGCCTCAGGGATTACCCATTGTATCATGTGCGCCACACATGGCAAATGCTCGAATGGTAGACTCCTTGCAGCGCCAATCATATTTTGAGCACTGTCTGTTTCTATAGTTGTGACCCTGCCTTTTATATCCCAGTCATTTCCAACTTCAAGAAACTGGCTAGCGCTGCCTTTCTTCTGTTTTAACCGTCCGAAATGAATGAGTTCAGCTGCCAGTTGTCATCGATTAGGTGTGCTGTTACACCAATGCTTGTACTCACTGATGTCCAGTGGTCTCCAATAAGTGCAAGCGCTCAGCGTTGTACACTTTATGTATTCTCGTAACAACAGTTCTTCTCGAAGGTAGCTTGTATGATGGGTTGCCTGTAGCGATCTGAATGATGTCTTGAAGACCCCAGTCCTGAACTATGTTAATCGGCCGCAGTCTGTAGCTACCGATTTAGCGATTGCACTAGTTCGCTTTGCTGTTGTCGTTTTGTTGACAATCTTGCCCCGGCTGCACTCCGCCAGTGTCGTTTGACGAGCATGGCTTGTTGACCCTGTCTCAGCACTAGCATCTTTGCTAACATCAGCAAAAATGTGTTTCGCCCGAAGATTGTAATTGTACTTGTCGTGCTTTGGTGAAATGACAGTTCATCACTGCAATAAGTGCACACAACTTTAATTTTATCAAAACTTCCATCTGGAAGCTTTTTATAACGAAACTTGCTGTTCGATTGGGTACCGTCTCCTCTGTCATCGTACAATGTTACTCGCGTTTCACACAAAGCGTAACCATTTGCGCTCCGATAACGGGAAGAGGTTGGGGTAAAATAAATAAAAATTATTACTTGGCGTTAAAAAAATAGTAACGCGTAGATTTTTTTAGATTGATCACGTGATCGGTCGCCCTACAGGTTGTCTCATTGAAACTACAGCCACGCGAGCTGTAGTTCCAATGAGACAACCTGTAGGGTGACCGAAGAGGGAAAAGTTACATAGTATGCCTTTAAGGCGAGGAAATGATTGTGGTCATGGTCATTAAAAGAAACCAATGTTGACTTATCGAAATAAATGGGAAACAAACAGTAGTCTCCTATATCAAAGTCTGACATTTTCATGACCCATCCAACTGCACCTTCCTCCTTTGTTCCAGATGGACAGGGTTACAGTTAGGGTTAGGGTTATGGTCACAAATCCTACGGCCGCTAGAGAGCTTTCACTTCACAGTGCTTTTCACTTTCACCACAATCATGGTTTGTTAAATATTGAAAAACCCAAAACGGACCTGAAGCAAGACCCCTAGTGCTGGTCAAGCACTTTGTACAACCATCCATTCACCACCTCCTCTCTGTGCCTTTGCTGCACTGTAAGAATGTTTAACTAGTCCTGTATTGGAACTAAATGTCCCATGTAAATCATGATTGCAAATTAGTTGCATATGTAACATGGGGTTTCAAAATATACTACCACATGTTCAGATTTAAAGGAATGAAATGTAACTGCTCAAAAAAAACGTGGGTATGAGATATCCTACAGTACATAGCTCACATTTTGCACATGGTAAAAAGTTGTACTGTCCCTCTACCTGCTGATCTTTCCAAGTATTGTGTTTTGGCCAGATCTCATGTACATCCATCCTTGGCACCCTGCATAACCTCTCACACTTATTAATTAACTTCCGCGCATTGTTATTTTATCAAACTGCCGTCTGTTTATGGCTGCTGGTGCCAGTGTAAGCAGGACACAGACACTCTGTTGCAGCAATCTGGATTGCAGCAAAAAGACACCTCAATAAAAGGAGATCTCCTGGCTGCCCACAGTCATAAAGGAGAATAAACAAGGTTAGGGCAGAATAATTATGCCGAGCTGCTTCCTGGTATTAAAGGACTGACAGGACTTCTTGCATTGTACAGATACAAGTCGTGTTTTTCTGGCTCTACAGGCAGAAGGGTTCACACTGGTCACGTTTACATTTTCCACTGAAAGGTTAAACCTTTATCACTAACGTATTGATATTTCTGCTAATGCACATACATGTCTAAAACAGTCATAGAGTTATTAAATGACAACATGTATAGCTTTTTTGCTGGAAGGTTCCCTCTATCCTTTACAATAGATACATATGAACACATCTATCTTAACTACAATATCCACAAGTGTGAAAATGTAAAGAATAATTACGTCCATTATCAATCAGTCAATTATCTTCTTTCTCCGGGCTGTATTGGAAACTAAAGTGTGAACATATATAACAAATACATAACTAGGCTCAACAGTGTCCAACTAGGACTTGATATTTTCGGGCATCTGGCCTCTGATATGCTTTTTTGTTATAGTTTTTTTTTTCTTTGCGGCTCTAGGGATGGCCATGTCGGTCCACCACTGTAACGTAATGTAACAATGGCCAACTGAGGGCTAGATATGTTCACTTTATGTTTCTTGGCTGCAAAATGTGTCCCTTCAGTCTTTATCACTCTGCTTCCATCTGTCACTTTAGTTGTTTTCAGTATAATTTACAAGTGTGGAGGAACATTTTTAAAAGGGTTTGAGAAACCTTTGTGGTTTATTGAAAAACTTAATAAAATAAAATTGGATTATTATATGTGAAAATAAATACTGTATGACCTCAATCATTATTATATACTTATCTAGTTATTATGTATAGATACATTTATACATTGTTAATGCTATATTAGTTAATGCAAAAAAATTCTTCACAAAATCCACTTTATGCTAAATAACCCCAACATGTGACATCGGGCACACTGACAAGAGACATCTAATTTCCACCATGAAGAAAATCTTGTCATCCAGTGCAATAAACTTTTTTTTTATTCACCTTATCTCCTCAACGAATCATCTAATGTTTTTTATTACTTTGCAGAGAATGATTAATAATGGATAAATTGCACTACTAGAGAAAGTAGTGCGCAGAGCCTCCAAGATTATTGGCTGTAGTCTGCCTACCATAGCCTCACACTTTGACACCAGAATCATCAGGAAGGCTAGAAACATCACCACTGACCCCTGTTGCCATCAGGGAAGAGGTATAGAAGCATCACCAGCAGAACATCACGCTTCAGAGATAGCACCTATACGACACTTAAACATGGTTTAACGTTTTAACATTTTTTCCCTGCGGTATTATGTACTTGTGGACTCTCCTCTCTGCACTATTGCTGTCCCCCCCCCTCCCTGCACTATGGAATGCCCCACTGCACTAGGGACATTCCCATTCACCATTGCACTATGAGCTCTGGCTTGTGCCTCCTGCAACAAGCACTTTATGGACTGGATCACAACCCGTTTACACGTTTTAACGTGCAATATGTGTTGTTTATGTTTATGTCTGTGCATTTGATGTGAATATGTGAGGTATACTGTATGTGTGCAATGTGTTGTTATGTTGGTGCATTGTTGTCAATTAGGTGGTATATGTGGGCACACCAAGACAAATTCCTATCAACTGCACTGTTGAAATGGCTAACAAACTTAAACTTGATATGTTAGTTGAATGCAGTGTAAAATATGAGCCTTTTAAATGCCTCCAATAAATCACAGACATATGTGAAGTTGACCGTGTCCTTATCTGACTTTTTCTCTGTAAATAACGCGCATACTTATATTATTAATACTGCATTTATACCAAAACCCAAATTTGAACTTGTATGCTTTAAAAACAGCTGCAGGGATCAACATGTCTGAAATTTAAGCACGATGTTAGCAGATGGAGATGTTCCCCAGTCTAAATGTCATGTTAGTTTTTGGAACAAAGCAAATGTGTCAAGACAAACATTTTTGCTCCCTTATTTTTCCAGTATTATGGGACATATGATGCATGTAATCAAGGAGACAGGGTGATGCTTCAGAGGCTTTTGTCACCTAACTGAGAAGATGTTGGGTTTAAGATTTTTGTTCCCTCAACAGCCTGTCAAAAGAAAAAAAAACAAAGACAGAGATGCCCATCTATAGTTTTTCTTTCCCTTAGGTAGATTGTGATTAATTTGATTGTGACACTTTATTTAGATAGTCCATTCAAAATATTAACTTACTTTCAAATAATGGTAACACTTTCTATGAAGCCTGTGTCTAATGCGTTATAATCTACTTACCATAATAATTTATGAATAAAAAGCCACGTGGTATCAGGTGATAAAGTGAAAAAACATCTTTGGATATTCAATATGTTTCTCCTCTACTTCCTGAGCAGTTGGAGGCTGTATGATATATGAAAAAAAGCTATAAACATGGAGCTTGCACATAGGTTAAGAACTTTAATAAGCTTCTAGAAGTGTTCATTTTTAAGTATGCTGAATAGAACATATCAATTCAGAAGTGAACAAATCCAAAAGATATGTGGTTGCAAAAAGTCAGAGTCTTTTTTTGGGCATATAACACGTACTGTATGCTATCCAGGAGTATCACTGAGGAAACATCTATCTAGCTACTGACTCCCACCACCAGCTATTTTTCTATTACCTAGAATTCCAATCTTGGTCAATATGTAATTAATGGCAAGTATTAATATTAATTAATTAAGTATTAATGTTTTTTTTACAAAAATGATAATTCCATGATTACCATTTGTATGTCTGTGTGTTTGGATTAAGGGAGATTTGGTCTATACTTTGAAATGTTCAAATATATTAGTTTTGTCCCTCCCAAGTTGTCAGCTGTTGTGGCATTGCCTCCTTTTACTAATTTAAGAATGGGCAATAATAAATAGATTATAGATTCTAGACCCTTTAATCCATGGGGCAGACCAAACAGTGTTGAATGACATGAATGACATAGATATATTACATACCTGAGGGCCAGTTCAGGGTTGGTTTTGAATAATTTACAATCCCGTAATTGTCTCCATCAGCTGAAAGCCTGACTGAGATTGACTCTGGGTTTCATCTGTCACTTTCCCTTTTAGCTTTTAGTTGTTCTTTGTTTATTTTCCTTCTATTCTGTGATGGTCTGGCCCCAGTATCATCCATAACTACAACAGATAACTTCTAAAATAAAATAAAATAAAATAAGGCCTATATAAAGAAATATCCTGCTACCTTTTACCTGGCTGGATACACTAACACAGGCTTTTCCGGTTTTACAAAGAAATCTGTGACCCGTCAGAATGTGTTACTGTAGAGCCGTTCTACCTGCCGTAAATCATTTTTGACTTTGCGGGAAAAATCTGACACCGGCAAAGGCATTAATAAAAACTATATGAAAATAGCGTTCTTTTCACGCAAGTCTTGTTTGCTGTTACAGGTCATCACATGAAAAATTACACCGTTTCAGAAACATTTAAAGTTACATACTTTACTTTAAGTCTGTTTTCAGCAAATGCCACTGCAGTTGTAGCTTGGCCTTCTATTGGTGTAGTATTTGTATTGTAAGATAAAACTTCTGGGTCTGGGTATCTTCAAGTGTTATCCTTTCACAGGCAACAACACATCATCCAGGTTAGAGGGACAGCAGAGGTTTTACTGAGTAGAGCTGGTGGATTAGCCTGACAAGCCAGATCCACATCAAGATGTTGGGTCTGGGAACTCACCATTGACGGAGCTCAATCCGAGGGGCGGGATAAACGCTTATTAACATCTGCCAAATTCCCTCTGCATGCAATAGGATAGCGCTACAACCAGGCAGAGCAACGAAGAAGGTAGTGAAGCTAGTTGATAGATTAAACTTTTGCCGGCAAAACTCCGAACACATCTTCCTTTTTAAGAATGATTTCAGTGCTGTTCTTTGTTCTTTTCTCAAAGAAAAGCTTAACTCCAAGTCTTCCAGAAGGCCGCTGTTCCCAGCAGCAACAGCCATAAGCCCGCCTACCGACTCTATACACAATGTGATTGGCCTGACCAGAGATTGGTTTTTCCAGCTCGCAAGCCAACGGAGAGTGCCTAGACCCCCCTGGCTGCAAAATAAATTTGCTGCCACTAGGGTGCATCTAGATTTCTAGGCTACTAGTGGATTGTTTTCTTAGTGAAAAGAAATTGAAGGCATTGTTGTTAGTGTTGTTTAATACACGGTCAGTGATCACTGTTTGTAGACCTGACTCTCTCGTACACTCTCTGTCTCTACTAATGTCTCTTTGCATTTGGCTCCAGCGCAAAAGTGCACATTACATAAGGTGCTACATGGGCCAATTGTAAAGTTTTAGACAAGGCAGCATGACAATATTCTTTATTTGCTTTCAAAACATAGAAACCTCTGTGAGCTGTACAACTATGTAAATAATGGTAGAAATAAAATGTGTAGAGCAGGATCTCTTTAACTGAAGGTATGTTGTGGCACTCAAGGGATTGCTTCAAATTATAGCAGCTTTAACCTTTATTAAAAAAGCACTTGTCAACATGACTCATCCTTGCTGGACATCATCTGCCCGTATCACTGTTCTGTTAGATTAGTTGCTGGAAATAGAAATCTGAAATGGCTGTGTTATTAGTCACCCAATCATTTAGATGGATCCTTGGACTCAACTTGGATTGCACTGTCCAACCCTGCTGGGACAAATGCCTCAAAATGTCAAGGTACACGTTGTGTTGCAACACAGTAAATGAGTATCGATCTCTGTGTACCTGAAGCCATCACACATACATGCCTGCAAGTCAAACTGAGCTTAATGTGGCCTTGGAGAGAGAGAGAGAGAGAGAGAGAGAGAGAGAGAGAGAGAGAGATACACTATAATGGCTTCACTGTAATAGCAGCTCTTTTTCAAAGTATTGCTAGCCCACCCATGTTATCATCTACCACATACAGTTTTCATTTTAAAAGGTTTGATCAGTTCAATTTTAGGGAAAACAAACAAGACCACTCTGTCTCGGTAGACTGTAGCCAGTTTCTGCCCCCAGGGATTACTGTACAGATGTACATTTATGGAAGTTAACCATTGCAATCTGAGGCAACAGCAAGGTTTTATGTTCAATTAATAAACATTTTTGCTTTTGTACTAGGCAATGCTGTGCATGAAAATGGAGCATGAATAAACTGTATACATATACCAGTATAGACAAATACATCGTATATACTGTATATTTCACAGCATACCTAACTCATTTTGTCCAATCAGTATAACTGACATTATTTTGTCACTGTGTTGTCAGTGTTCTGTACACTCTCGCATCTGAGGGTATATTGAAACCACCGAATCCAACTACACTGAATTATAATGTGACTCTCAAAGAGGTAGAAGCGTTTTGACATTTGCCCTTTTCCCATAGGATCCAGTCTTTTCTCCCTTGTCCTGCAAGCCTCTTATGCATCTATTCCCCAGACATACCACTAAGCACTTCACTGTGCTGTTATTTGTCTAAATCTCCTTTTTTTTTTTAAATGTCATTCTTTGTTTTTTTAATTTCATTTTTCTGTCCTGTGTTTACACCAATTCAAGGAAGGTTGAATTCATCTACATCTGCTTTTGTTTTTCCCATTCGTTGATACCATTCTAGGTTTAATGTTTTTTTCATGAACAAACCCCTATTCCAATGAAGTTCAGACGTGTAAAACGTAAATAAAAACAGAATACAATGATTTGCAAATTGTTTTGAACATATATTAAATTGAATACACTACAAAGACAAGATATTAAATGTTCAAACTGAAACACGTTCAAAAAAGCTGAGACAGTTAGCACTCAATAAGCGTTTGGGAACTAAGGACACTAATTGTTGAAGCTTTGTAGGTGGAATTTTTTCCCATTCTTGCTTGATGTATGACTTCAGCTGCTCAACAGTCTGGGGTCTCCGTCGTCATATTTTGCGCTTCATAATGTGCCACACATTTTCAATGGGGGACAGGTCTGGACTGCAGGCAGGCCAGTCTAGTACCCACACTATTTTTCTACTGAAAAAAAAACACGTGCACAATGTGGCTTAGCATTGTCTTGCCTAAATAGATAGATAGATAGATAGATAGATAGATAGATAGATAGATAGATAGATAGATAGATAGATAGATAGATAGATAGCAATACACAAACGAAAAAACACTGCACAAAGAATAGTGCAGGGAATCAATCAAATATCAAAATATAAACAGTATATTATTGAAATGTGGGAAATGTGAGAGTATACTCTCAGTGTATGTGCTTAAATGCAGTTATGGTTGTCCACAGACTGGATAGCAGGGAGCCTTCTGATAATAGTAGGAGTAGCGTGAGCTCAATGTCACAAACGGCTGTAAGTCTCTGTTGGCTACTGGGGTTATTTAACAGTTCTGTGCGGAGGTCTGAGATTCTGTCAAGGCAAACGTGCAGCACTCAGCTCTAAATACCTTTGCCTGTGGTTTGAAATATTGTGTGTGCTATTGTGGTTTTATGGAACTGCTATGGTCTGGCTTACATGTATTGTCAGCACATGTATTTGTCAGTATATTTGTGTGAATGGGTATGGGAGGGGGCTGGGAGGGGGGGTTCTTATGCCCTATGGCAGGTCGTTGTTTGTTACCTTCACACAGTCTGGCTCAGGTTAGTGTCAGGTGTAAAATTAACCGAAGAATACAAGAAGAAAGCACAGGGTCGTTTGCTGCACTTTGTGCAGTAAGTCACAGTTCATTGAAAATGACTCCAAATTAATGTATATACTGCTACAGTTTTCAAATCACCAAAAGCAGGATTTTTTTTGTCATTTACTATAAGTCATAATTTATATACTAAACAGTTACCTAACAGAGATACATATTTTTTAGAAAGTTAATCATGATGTTAACCCTAAAGAGATCTTAAGAAAATAAGTGCACCCTAATAAAACACATTTATTTATTTGTGGTAAGTGAATTAAGCTATACCATGTCAACTTAAATAATATTCATACTATACCACAGAAAATGCATATAGATTTGTCAGTTTTATACAACTCTGCTTTCTACATGTGTGATGTAACTGTGGAGACATCTTTAAAACATTCACTTATAGCAGAAAGAAAATTCCTCACTTCACTTTATTTGTTGTCAAGCATCTCTTTTTGTTTTCAACACAAACACACTTATACATGCACACATCTGAATGCAAAACACAATGGTAATTATTACTGATTGCAGAGCAAAACTTGAAATTGGTAGGACATGCTGCTTTACAAAATGACAGTTCCTCATCTAATTATCAAATTAACCAGAACTGCTTTGACAAAACAGCAGGATCTTCCGTTTATCCCCAATTGTTTATCCCCCGATCCCCAATCAAACAACAAACAGCACTTAATACTCTCCAGTATATCGCAGTGCTGTTTCATCCCCTGCCTAAATTATGTTGTAGCCTAGCTGTAACCAGCAATGTCATCTGTAACTTCTCTCAATCTTCGACTTGGTGTATGAACAGGTACCTGCTGTTTTCTGGCTGATGCCTGTCATGTTCTTATTTTAGAAAAATCATCAACAGAGTTTGAGCGGTATAACTACAAAACACATCACTAGAAAACTGTTTCACTCTGGATGTGTTTGACTGATGGACTGAGACCAGACATGACACCAGACACCAGAGCTAAATTCTAAATAAAGATCACCAGTGTGCTACCTCCACTCCTGATCTGGCAGAAGAAAAGGACTTCTGTCCAAGGCCTAATGTAATTCAAGGTGCAATCCCAACACAGCCATCTTTACAGTATAGGCAACCATCTGGGTTTTCATAAGAAACAGTTGTTGATTGCAGCCATTCTCACTCACTGAAAGTGCTGGCTGTCTAGCCTTGATGATTCAGATGTCAAGTTGTAATTTGATAAATGGCTTGCAATGCATTTACGTCTATAAATGACGTTATGAGCGATTGTTTAACAGGGTGGACACATCCGACCCAAACATCTTTGCCTTTACACACATCCAGCTTGGTAGAGTAGGTTTCTAGCCTCACCTACTGGATATGAATTGGAATGTCAACTGCTTATTTGTCCTTTCTCCATTTCATTCTCTGTCACTCTATCCTTTCCTCCCCTTTTTACTTCTCCCTTTGTGCCAAGACCCTCTTCCCTCCCTCTCTCTGTCCCTTCCTTCTTCCCTTTTTTGTCTTTCTGTCTCTTTCTGTAGAATATGCCAGGACATAACAATGAGCTCCAACATCACAGACCCTGGTCTCTTCCTGACTGCAAACACCTCACTACCAGCAGCTGGAGCCTATCCACAATCCAATGCTCTCAACCAAGGAGGTAGTGGATTAGCCCCCTGGTTGGTTTTTCATGTGAATACCCCGGTTGATAATTCCTCTTCCATCAGCAATCTCTTAAACTACACCTTAGAATCTCCAAATAAAAATGTAACTGTGGCCCATGATCCCTTGGGTGGCCATCCTTTATGGCAGGTTGTCCTCATTGTCTTACTGACAGGCATGCTGTCATTGGTCACAGTCATTGGCAACATCCTGGTGGTGGTATCCTTCAAGGTTAACCGCCAGCTAAAGACGGTCAATAACTACTTCCTGCTGAGCTTGGCTGTGGCTGACCTCATCATAGGGGTCATCTCCATGAACCTCTACACCGCTTATGTTGTGATGGGCTACTGGGCCATGGGCAACTGGGCCTGTGACATGTGGCTAGCTATAGACTATGTGGCCAGCAATGCATCAGTTATGAACCTACTGGTCATAAGCTTTGACCGCTACTTTTCAATCACCAGGCCTTTGACCTACAGGGCCAAACGGACCACAAAGCGAGCTGGGATCATAATCGGCCTAGCCTGGTTTGTTTCTCTTGTTCTGTGGGCTCCAGCCATCCTACTATGGCAGTTTTTTGAGGGTCAAAGGACAGTACCCTCAAATCAGTGCTACATTCAGTTCCTCACAGAGCCTACTATAACCTTCTGCACAGCTATAGCAGCTTTCTACCTGCCTGTGACAATAATGAGTGTTCTCTACTGGCGCATTTACCAGGAGACCCAGAATCGCTCAAAGGAGTTAGCTGGGTTGCAGGGTTCAGGGAGTCGTGGTGGGATAGGAGGAAGAGGTGGGAATGGTGGGTGCGAGAGAGCCCGTTTTGTCCATCAGACAGGAAGTTCTAGAAGTTGCAGCAGCTATGAGCTGACCAGGTTGTCCCGGAGAAAAAGCACATGTCGGGAGCTGGTTAGCCGCTTCCACTGCTGGCCTGGGGTTCGTTCTTGGAGGCCTGGTAGTACCCGGCAGGGGGAGGGTGATCCAGACCAGAGCAGCAGTGACAGCTGGAACAACAATGATGCTGCAGTCTCGTTGGACCATTCTGGGTCTTCAGAGGAAGAGGATTGTGGGGGGAAAGAGATGATTTCCCAGAGTCATGCTATTTTCTCCATTGTTCTCAGCTTGCCTGGTATAAAAGCTGCTGTCAACTCCCAACTCACCTCTTGTGAGGATGTGGATGCAGCGTCAGAGGAGGATCCCCTCAGGGGAGCAGAGTTTAACCAAGACAGCCTGTCAACAGTCACCACCAACACCACTGCTGCCACTACTCCCGATAGAGGAAACAGTTCAGAAAATAGCTACCACCAACGCTTCTGCTCACGCAAGATTCAATCAATGCCTACCCTACAGGGTACCTCTAACCAAGTCTCAGATGGTTCCCTAACAACTACCACCACTGCCACTGACAGTTCTACCACCAGCACCACCACCAAATCCCCCTCTGTCCCAATGTCTTTCAAAGACGCAGCTCTGGCGAAACGTTTTGCAAGCCAAGCTCGGACTCAGATCACCAAGAGGAAGCGCATGTCCTTAGTAAAGGAGAAGAAGGCAGCTCAAACTCTCAGTGCCATTCTCTTTGCATTCATCATCACATGGACACCTTACAACATCATGGTGCTGATCAATGCCTTCTGTACCATCCCGGAGACCCTGTGGGCAGTAGGGTACTGGCTGTGTTACGTCAACAGCACAGTCAACCCCATGTGCTATGCCCTGTGCAACAAGACTTTCCGTACAACCTTTAAAATGATACTTATGTGCCGCTGGGACCAGAAAAAAAGGAGGAAGCAGCAGTTTCAGCAGAGGCAGTCAGTGGTATTCCACAGGAGGATTCCCAGGGAGTCCACGTAAAGGAAGTTTGGATGGTTGATAACATGGAATCGAAAGATTTAACATAGGACAAGGAAAAGACAGAAGCATCCATGTAGTAGTTTCTGTGGATTTTATTTGCTTAGAGATCCTTAATGTGTTTCTCTGCTGGTATGTCAAGCACAGCATCCCTATGTGGTGGTCTTTAGATATGTGTTTGTGTCGGTGCATCCATTTAGAAAAGCTACAGCTGCATAAAGGGCTGTGTAAGGTGAGGTTCAGAGATGAAAACTTTCCCTCTGTCCTTAAATAACTCTTCTATCATGTCACGCTCGTGCAGCTTAAAGAAAATGAACTGAGTGGAAAACAATAGAAAAGGGCTTTAAAATGCATTGCAGGATAATTTTTGAAGTGCAATTGATACAGGGGGAAAGGATATATTTGTCATAGGGTTGGGGATTCACATTTCTTATTTGTCATTGTGGGTAACTAGCTCTGTTAAATGCAAAGTGGTTTTGCATTTCAAACGAAACAATGTATTTGTAAATGTCTGAAAGCCAATACAAAAACTATTTTGTGTTCACAGGCTTCTTCATTATACTGATTTGACCTGCCATCGTCTTGACTGGCATGTGTTTTTATCAGAACTTCTGTATATTGCCTTTCTAAATGGGTATAGCTTTCCTATGTCTGATGGAATATAAAAGTTCTTGAATTGTGTCCTTACTTTCAGTCAACAGAGATCTGTTATTTTTGTGATATTCATTTTTTGTTTTCTAGATATTCCTGAGATTTTGAGCCAGTCTGAAAATGATTATTCTGATGAATTGAGTTGTGAATATTTTGTGTGGCACCACAGTCAGTGAACTGCTGTTGTGTTCAATGTGATTGTTGTGTATTTTATGGTGGAGACAATAAGTACATTGGTTGTGTTTTATGTACTTGCAGTTCTCTGTCAAGAGTAATGATTATACATTAATGATATTCTGTGTACATTTGGATATTTCTGACTTGATACTCAATAATTGATTGCACACACAAATATGTTCATTTATAAAGATGTGTGTTTTGATTTTAAACTATCTATTAGATTTCTACAAAATGATACATCTAAGGAACTCTTTGTAAAAGGCCGCCCATCTTTGATATAGTAGAGCAATGGCAGCCTCTAGTGGCTTGAGAAAGACTTTGTCTAGGCTGTATTTCTGTCAACTTCTACAGTCCGGTATCAATCCCATTCTGTGTGCACTTATTTGGGCAACAATTATTCATACATTAAGCCTGTTTGGTTTTAGGAATTGGCTTATAGTTATTTCTTTTAGATTTCTAGAAATATATACTGTATATGCATTTAAAAAAATGGCCACAATCATTGAAGTTACAATATTTAACTTTCTGTCATAACCTTATGCCATTATGTTTTTTTCTATATGATTTATTGATGAAGTGTTTCTTTATTTAAGACTTACAGCAATTGATTTGTAAATAGAATTGATAGCTGTCTTGGTCATCAGGTATTTCTATACAGAAAGTGGCAGAACGGCACATCATCAACAAGAGGCCAACTAAGGCAAGAATTTATTTTACTCTTTATTTCTATTGCACATTATTTTATTCTTATCCTAAGTAGATGGTTTTTACATTTTTGCCTCACCCAAATCTTGAATATTGTGCAAAAGGTATTAAAGGCAAAATATACACTGTTTTATGACAACTGGTATATTGAAGAATGAGTAGATTGGATTATGTGGGATGCAATGCAATGACTAATGTCCTGTAGGCAAGTGATGTTAAAAGATATCCCATGCTTGTCATCAGTGGTTATCTGATCTGCTTTCAACACAATGTGCTCTAGTGTCATGATACATTCTTCATCAAAATATGAGATTTTTTACTTAAATATTGGGAATGTAAACGACCAAAATGGTGAACACAAACATTTTTGTTACATTTCATGTAGGCCTATCATACTCATATTTTAAATCAATAAACAAAAAACCTTTTTGACAGATATTATCTGATTTTTGTTCCCCAAGACATAATTATGCATTTCCATTTATGTTTTGATTTATTGGACCTTTAAGGTGGTTTGATGACCTTATTATCTTAGCAGGACGCTGGGTCATTATACAGCTATATAATTAATTTCCTACCTCTGAAACATTGTCTGAAAAGTATTGCATGATATAATAAAGAATAGATTTTTACTTTTTGTTGTTGTAAAATATTAAAATCAAAAACACTGTCTTTGTGATGGTGATAGTTTCAATTGCTTACTTGCTTTCACAGTGACATGCATTTTTTCAATTTTGCTATAATCTCCTAGTTAGTTTTTCCCCCTCTATGACTATGGTCTCATTTGAATTATCTTATATCCACTCTCTTCAGAAACCTGTAGATGTTTAACTTCAGCGATCAGGCTCACTGACATGTCTGGTAACAGCTTATGTTGGGAGGACACAGCTGAAACTAATTTATTGAGTGGAGGGATGGACTTAAAAATGGGACCATGGACCAAACCAAAAGTAGAAAATACCAACTTAATATTATGTGTGGAGGAGGAGGAGGTGGCGGCGGCGGCGGCGGCGGCGGCGGCGGCGGTGGCCGCCACACATTGTTTAAGTTTATGTGAAATATGATTCTAGCATCACTGACACTACCACAATATTAGCACTGGGTGTCTAGCTTTAACCAGAAATGTAATGAACACAAGAGTGGTTTTTGACTGTTGCACAGTTCTGTATGTTCCCATGATGAGGACTGATGAAGTTAGTGAGGGGAGGTTCAGACAGTGCTAATGGAAAATGGCCAAGGAGACCAGACATGTGATGAGAAAAATACCAACTTCATGTGACCCATGGCTGAGGAGCGGCTCATAGACGAAGACAAACACCCATTTGTGTTGTTTTCCTCAGTCAGTGCTGAGCCACTGAGGAAAATCCTCCAGTCAGGCAAGTACACTTTCATTATCATGTTAGTGTTTTTAAATATCTAACTAAGAGGCTTACAGTTTTTTCACCATTTCATATAGTGTTACATTTGACTGCAACTTTTTGCTAATGTAAAAGTAATTACAAAATGTGTTATTTTTACCAAGATATCCTGAAGTTCTCAAGAAGAAACTTTTATCAGTTACTCAAGTGTGTGGACAAACCCAAACCTTAATGAATGTGTGAGTTAGTAATTTCTAGTAAATATTTTTTTCTTTTAATTGGCGTCCTTTTGAGAATGTTATTTATTTATGTATTTGTTTGTGTTTAATTGGTTTTACCCACTTCATTTGCATAATTACTTTAAACCTACTTAAGATTATTTAAGTAAGAAAGGTCAGCTTAGTCTGTACCACACCCATAGGTATTACAGTCCTAAGATATGCCTTGATGCAAGCCCACACACATGCAATTAAAGGTGTAATAAGTAATATATTTACTGTATTAAATCCAAAAATGACCACAATATGTCATCAGATATTAAGGTAATATGCTAAGCTGAAATACTATGTTTTCTGACAACAATGCTAAAGCCAGTATTTTCTCCTTTTGAAAGTTTGTGTTTTGGCCTATGTGTTGGAATCAACTGCCTATTTTAACAGCCGGGCCGGGTTGCCAGATATACCTGTAAAAACGCAAACCCAGCACACTACAGCTGTAGTACAGCCATGGAAGCAGCAAACAAACGAACGGGATCAACAGAAATAGATTCTCTAAACCTCGGCATGTTTCTAACCGTTGCATGACCAGAGACTTAACAAACCGCCGGTAAATATTGGAGATGTATTTGAAAGATGGAGATAGCTTAGAGCCCAAAAGGACGCCGAGTTGGTTAATTTCCTCCTGAACAGGTAAGCATTGGCTTCAGGCTACTTTATCACGGCTACTAGGGACGGGCATTTTCACAATTCACCATTCATGTACTCGCATTGAATTATAAAGAGTATATTATATAGAGTACTCAAGTTAGTTACTCGCAAAGAAATTGAGACACAGCCAGTAAAGTGATCCCGACTGGTCCTGGCTAACGCCACCATGCTAACACGCAATAACTGCTAACGTTACTGGAGGACCAGGCAAGCGGGCCACGGCTGTTTACAACGTGTAGCCTGTTCAGCGGCCGAAACCAACAAACGGTTAGTAATTTTAAGCTGAGATTGGGTGGTTGTCAGTCGGGTACACAGCTTCGCGTGAGCACAGGCTTTTATGACTGTCCACAACATGGCAACCTCTGTGAACTTCGAGTCTGGGGAGGAGGGGCTGGGGGAGAGGCTCTCTCCAGTATTTTGAATTTGGACTACAGTAACTATTTTTAAAAGCTAGCTGTCAGTATTACAAATTGGACCTTTAAGTAAATGCCCACTATTATCTCTAAGAGATGTTTGTAAATGAAATGTTTTGCAATAATAATAATGCTGTACTGTGTCTTTAACTGTAGCCACAATATGAATCGCCTGTGAAGATTTTCAGTAAATGGCTTTTTAAACAATTTGTGAAACAAAGTTTTCCATTTTGAAATCACTGATTTAGCTGAATCTGATTTTACATATTTTCTATATAATAGGACTGAAACTAAAGATTATTTTCATTATGAATCAGTTTCTCGATTAATCCATTATTGTTTTAATCGATACACTGTCAGAAAGAAGGGAAAAATGTCCATTTAAATTTCCCAGAGCCCATCAGCTGTCCAAAACCTAAAGATAGTCAATGTACTATAATTGAAGATGAAGAAAATCAGCAAGTATTCACATTTGAGAAAGCTGAAACCACTACAGTTTTGGTGTTTTTGATTAAAAACATCAGATTCATTTTCTGTACATCAACTTATTGTTTAATTTGACTAATAATTTCAACTCTACATTTTTATAAATGCCTGCTTGTAATTAATACTGGTAATTTCACTTTGTTTCTCTCGCTGTCGCCAGTAGAATCATGTGCAAAAACACCCAATGAAAGAATTTCAAGGAACAATCAAAACAAGAGAAAACTGTTTATTACTATATACAAAGACTCTATACATTGCATGTGGAACAAGACACACAAAACTTCTTATGTGAGCTTGATGTCATGTTCAACTTTTACATCATGACTCCCTGATACACTCATCTGTTATTGTGAAGCTGGGCTTAAATATAAAATTAATCAATATGATTTGAACTTATTCTTTTCCCTTTACTTCAGTCTGCCTATATCGTCTGCCCTCTGGATGAAGACAAAGTGGTCAGGATGCAGACTATTAAGACTGTAGAGACCCAGGTGCCCTTTCTGAAAGAGAGTTTCTTCACCACCACTTTCAAAGGCAGGAGGAAGAGCAGCGTTACCAACCTCCTCCGTAAACAACAGCACTCTCTCCTCAATCAACAACACCAGCAACCACAATGCATTTTAGAGCATCAGCAGCAACATCAAGGACAGCGCACTCCGGAGCATCAGCGACTTGCTCGCTCCAACAGCAGCCCGTTATGCAAGACAGCCAAGCGTGCAGGAGCAGATGGGGATAGAAAGGAGGGGCAAAAGGAGAGGAAGGATCAGGGAGTGAGTGGAGCTGTGCAGGTTAGGGGGGGAGAGCGAGGAGTGAGTGGTAGCGAGCCCGTGGCTGTCAGTGCCAGTCTCCTCCTCCTTTCAGCATCAGCGGCACTGGGGGAGGCAGCATCATTCTCACAGCTGCCTTCAACTGTGGTGGGCAGACAGCAGGGATTAGACAGCTCTGATAGGGCTCTGACCAACAGAGGACCAGTATCAGTAGCAGCCGAGGAGGAAACCCAGCATGCCCAGCCTCGACCCCAGCAGTATGGCCTGTTAGCCAAGGGTGTCCGCCTGTTCAGGAACATGGGGAACCAGGAAACGAAGCAGAAGAAAGGAGGAGGAAGTGGTGGAGCAGCAGGGGATGTCTCCTGTGATGATGATGATGCTGATGAGAGGGAAGTGGACAACAAATCTAAAAAGTCCCACAATAAGATAAGTAAAGGAGGAGGAGGCGGAGAACATAGTGGGAAGAAGAAATCCAAATCAGAGCCGAAGGGTTCGGTGTTTTCCGGAATGAAGATCAGGAAGAGTTTATCAAAGGCCAAAGGGTTGTCTAAAGATGACTTTTTGGAAGCTGGGAGGTCAGCACAATTGGGCAAAGCAGGGCTCAAGCCTGGTGCGGAGGCGAGCCTGTCAGCTGATGAGGTGGACATGCTATCAGATGTCAACGGGGATCTATTCCATTTAACCGCAGACAGTCTCCCATCTGTGGTGGATGAGATTGGCCGAAAAACAAGCTCAGGGTCGGATGCTGACCTCTACAGTTTTCACTCAGCAGCAGCTGAAAATGAAGACCTGCTCTCTTACATCCAGAAGGCTATAAGAGACCAATGTGTGGCCGGTGACAGGCTGGAAATGATGACTGGCTACTTATCTGAAGGGTCAACATCTGAGGGGAACAAAGACAAGGTAATGTCTCACCAGCTTTTTAATCTGGATGAGGAAGTTTTCTCTCCCCCTGTTGGTAGTGAATGTGTAGCAAAGGAAGTAAGCGAAGAGTACAGGAATTTGGAGAACGAAAGTGACATACCCATATCAAGAAATTCTTCTGGTCCAGGGTCCCTGAGTGAAAGTGGTCCAACATCTTCAGGCCCGGACACAGAGAGAAGCAGTGGCAGCCTTCTCCCAAAGAGTAACAGCACGTATAGCTTCCCTGACACTACAGCCACCAGCACCTCGTATGAGAGTGCTGAGGAGCCCCAGGATGACCTGGAGAGCCCATTTCTGCACCCACGGCAGACTCAAGGTAATCAGGCTGCAGAGAGCAAAAACACATGTGTCCACTTGGATCCCGTAATGGCAGGGGCGGGACCGATGGGGTCTCAGAAGAGTGCGAGCAGCATGGACTTGTCTATGGAGAGGGAGATGGAAGAGGAAACTGGGAGAGGAGACTTCCTGTCCCTGAAAAGGAGGAAGACTAGTTTGTGTATTAGTCAGCTAACAACAGACAGCCCCCCCGTTTCTCAGCCTAAACGCACAACCTCCACCACCTCCCCCTCAACTGTAAAACTCTATCCTCCAGTCCACCCATCCTATGTTAAGACCACCACCAGGCAGCTCACATCTCCCATTGGCTCCCCCATCACCAGCCCCAATGTGCCCAGGAAAACGGATGCCACCATTCCTTCAGTAGAATCTAACAGGGCCCAGGGGTTTAGGAGGCACAAGCAGAGGTCTTGCTCAATTGCTGGGCCCCTCAGTGAGTCTGCAGACTGGTTCACTGAGCTGGATAGGCTAAGAGGAAGGCAGGCGAGCGGTGCCAAATTTCCAGAGCAGAAGACACCAGAGAAGAGTTGGACAGGCGGGACATACTGGACGCTGGGCTCCAGGAGAACACATTATGGACGACAGACCTCGACCAACACAGTACCATACCTGGATGTCTTCTCTGGTGAGTCACATATAACACAGGTAACTGAACTGCTGGTACACATGAAGCTCAATCAGACAAACATAGATTAGACATTTGGGTGCAGACTACCCCTCTGATGAATGCCTGATTATGGAAAATAACCTTGTAATCCATTAACAACATAACCCCACATCTTGGCCAGCATTGCACTGATTCTGGGTGGCATTGTGATGCCACTAGTAGTGGTTAGACGTTGCTGTCAACTTTATGAACTACAGATGTGGCTAAAGTGGTTAATAAAGAACACTGTGATAACATGTAATATGGGTATTTTGGGGCTTATTGATTTGATGGTGTGAACCAGGAGAGAGTTACATTTTGAGCCAATTGGATGCTACAGGGATGTTGGAAAATATGAATGGATAGGAACAAGCAGGGTTGTCTCAGAGAAAGTGATAAATGAAGAGGCAGAGGATTTAGTCGTCGTCGTCGTCTCCTCTAAGTAGTTTCCCGAAACAGCTGGGCACTGTTGCTCAGGAGTAAATTGTGCATTTGTTCCAGACTACTTTCAGCTGCAGATTGCATACAGTATGTGGGGAAAATAGACATTGTTTGACAACAATGGAGGAATGGCACAGATGAATAACCTACATCAGACTTTAGGTAATACAAGCAATACTTGCTAGTATCAATACTTTGTTGGTTTTGGTCTTTTCATTGGATCTGACTAGGAAAATACAGAATATCACCAGACAAGCATTTTATGCTTCTCTTCTCTCACATAAGCAACCTTTTTACTGACCAAGTAACAGGGGAAAACAAACCATTAAAATCTTATAGAAACTTTATTTATTCTTTTTGTTGCTGGGACTCCACAATGGGCTTGATTCACTTCAATTTGTTTGGCTCTAATCCCTGTCTATATTTGAGATCAGGTTATTATGCAATGGTATTGTGAAATGATTATTGTAATTGCCTAGTAATTTAAAGTTTACTTAATAATTGACTTTCAAATATTTTATTATACAAATGATCACAGTGGGAAAAATAAAGTTATGATTTTAAAAGTACAATAGCTCATGAAAACCATAGTGAAACAAAGGTCTCCTTCTACTATAACAATGTCACCCTGTCCTCCTTTTTGTTGTGGTGCATTTCAAGAGCTCAGCTGCTCTCCACTGTGCTCATAAATCAGAGGACCGAATGACAGCACTGCCACCCACCCAGGGCAATACCATCCTCTGATTCAACTGGCTTAGAGACACACACACACAGACACACAGACAGAGAGAGAGAGAGTGCACACTTGTGGATGCTAAACCCAAGTGACAGTTTATCTGCATGACAAAAATGAGTCATGATATGAAATCTGTTCTCATTTCGTCAGGTGAATTTATTCTAGTCAAACAATGGAGCTCCATTAAGTCGAACATTAACATTTAGCCTATCTGGCATTTCAAAATTATAGGCGATATGCTGTCCTGTTTTTATTCACAAAGACCCTGGTTATGTCAGTCACTCACTAATTCAGCACTTCATGGGACATCACGTTTTCCAGGTCACATCGGGCCCTTAGGATGGAGTGGGAAGACAAAGAGGAAAGAGGGAGAAAAGCTGAATTAAAAACAACCGACAAC
Organism: Sander vitreus; assembly: GCF_031162955.1. Taxonomy (NCBI): domain Eukaryota; kingdom Metazoa; phylum Chordata; class Actinopteri; order Perciformes; family Percidae; genus Sander; species Sander vitreus. Next base: position 20,873,032 of record NC_135871.1, on the reverse strand, counting down.
ACATGATATTAACACAAATTCTTGATTTTAAATGTTTTAACCTGAACTGATTTGACTCTGGATTGTAATGAAGTGTGAGGCTTGGTTAAGTTGGTCTGTGTCTTGAAGATTGGTCATTTTCAGTGTAAGCCTTCATTAGTGTTTGTTGAACACAACTCCAAAAATCCCAGAATCACTGTCGACGGGACCATGAGTCATATGACTTTGTTAGATCATTTGGTGCTGCCCACTGAATCACATGGTTTAAAGAAATGTCGAGCTAGTCTAACAACATAACTGACCGCACAGTTTGTCGTGGTTGGACTCTGAAGCAATGGAGTGTTTTTCCTCTCGGCTCCACGTCCTCTGTTGATGTCACACAGCCCAATAATGATTACTCCTGCCACCATCAAGAAACAGAATTCTTCCTTTAATAGGATGAAGACCTGGTCAGGGATTTTAAGATTATGACAAGTGTCTCACAGCTCAAACTCACTTTTCTTTCTTGCTCTTGCTCCATGACTAAAAAAGGCTATTCTTTGACTGATTACCAAGACAAAGATAATCTACTGTTTTTTTGTTTTTTTTTATTATTTATGTATTATATTAAAATGTAGAATTAACAAACCCCTATAACCACACCACAGGGTTAAGTAATGTTTTCTTTTTCTATTTCTGATACCCAAAACCCAATCAAGTTCATCCTCGAATGAAATGTATCAAAAATAATAGTTTAAAAACTATATTCGATGCCATATAATATGATGCACTGGTAATTTGTATCTTGAATGTCATTTGGCTTTTTTTTTTCTTTGCACTGTACAATTAACACCATCTCTCTTGTCACCCACATGTAAATGGTGTGAGTAGAGTTTGCACATGATGGTGTTTTAATTATCACATCTGAAACGGAGAGATCTCTTTTTAACTCTTTGGTCAGAATAACATCCTTCTTCAGTATAGAAAATAGAGCTCTGTCTTTTTTAGGACAGTTTCGTTCATTGCTTTTCTGTTCTCAGGTCGCACTCTGTTGAACTGGCTGTGTACTCATCGTAGAAATGGGTCTACAGAAGAGGAAGGGAAGGAACTGTGTCACCAAATGTTGGTCCAGGGTCTGCTGCACCCCTTCTGCCACAGCACAGCAGAGCACTATGATGACAGCACTGTCTCGGCAGTCTTTAATGTAAGACCTGTCGCTCTTCACTGTCTGCCATCACGCTTGTTATACAAAAATAATGACATAAGCTGCTTTGCATCAGCAACTCGAGGGGATATATTTCAGTATTAATAAAAAAAAAATCCAAATTTCCAATTGAGCTCCAATTTAGATTAACCTTCTCACGTTGTGAAGCATCTTGTTAGTTTGTCCCAAGGGCTGGAGGAAAAAGTGATTTAATGTGTGCTTATCAGATGATTTAGTCAAAGAATGTAGCACAAAGTGATTTGCAGTCACCAACGTATGTACAGTATGCAGAGTAATGCAAAGCTTATGCAATCTGTGTTTCTATATTTATTGCTGTATTACTGTGATTCATCCCAGAGACATTTCATTATCTGAAGAGCGGTGGTGCATGTAGACAGGGTGACCATGTGAAAGTTAATTTCATGAATCTTTATTTCTCCATTCCTGTAATGTTTTACTCACACATAATCTTATGTGCATCACATCCCCCTGCACAGTTCACCACAGCCACTTTCGGAGCCATTTCTATCAAGTTCTCCTTGTAGCTGGATCCACTGAACTCAATGTTATTTAGAACTACACTACATTAAATGTGTGTGGATGTTGAATCCAGTGTTACTGTGTCGATTTGTATGCTTGCTCAGTATGTATATGTGTCTTTGTCTCAGAAGTGAAGACAATTAAATTAGTTGTCTTATTTACACACATTCAGAGTCTGAGACAAGTTTAATTATCTCTTTTATCATTATTGCGTTTTTTTTTATTTTAAGCTAGCAGTATGGCTCTACGGATGGCAATGTCAGTCGGCCCAACACTGAAATATCTCAACAACTATTGGATGGTTTGCTATGAAATGTTATACAGACATTTACGAGCATGGGCGTGGGAAGCTTTGAAAATGTGGGTGGGACAATCTTAACAGGTGTCTGGGGGACCTCCCCCAGAAATCTTTTAACAAAATGGATGTGCTTTCCTGTATTCAGGTGCCTTTTAACAGATGGTTTGATACTTTTGTCTGGCTATACTAACATCAGAATAATTTTACCCAGAGGAAGTGGTTGGCCCCAGATAAAATATTTTAAGATATTAAAAAGCTAAAAGTACAGAAATTGATTTGATGACTAATTCAGAGCCATCTTTAATAATAAAAACTTATTTTTTTATTAAACTTGAGGATCTCTCATAGATTATGTTGTTAGCCAGTTATCTCCATGGCTTTTTTTAAACACACATTTTTACACACACAACACTGCTGTCAGGCAGGTTCAGCTTACTAGAAAATATCACGGGTTTGGGCGGGTCAAAAAGTGACAAAGCAGTGTTCCAAGTTACCTCTCCCCCAGATGTATATGCATCCATTTTATATGCATCCATTACACATGCTCAAGTGCACATAAAAGTACAGTATGTATACCTAAACACAAACACTCCTCAGAACGTGCATGCTCTCAAGCAGCACTTTCATTTTATGTACAAATCTGCCACAAGTGCACTTATATATACAAAAGGACAGCCCCAGACACCCATGCATGTTCAGGCATTTCCTCGCATGGCTGGATTAGCTGTGCTTGCGTAGACCATCTGCTGACAATGTTATATAACAACTCCACGTGCCTTGGGCTCAGGCTGCTCTTCCCAGCAAAAAGCTCACCATAGGACAGGATCACACTGGCTCCCACCCCCTTTTTTTGTTGTCCTCACTCTCAGCTTACTTCAGTCTGGGGCTTGGCCTGGAGTCCTGCATTATTCAGCTTGATCAAAAATAACCTTTGCTATTGGTTTTTAGAGTACAACTCTAATTGTTATTGCTTTTTACAGCTAATCTCCCTTTAAAAAAATAAATCAGCACAGTCTGTCTTTGATTCTCTTTAACCTTTTCACTTATAAACCCCTTTAATATCTCAAACATTTGGATTATTTTTACTTTTACAATTAAATTCCATCTTGAAACGAATCACTTACTGCATCACCTCAGTCTTCTCTTTCTCCATGTTCCTATCCTTTTATTTCCATCGTGATCTATCATCTCCACTTTGCTACCTAAATATGGTGTTGTATCCAATTTCATATACTTTGCTGCCCTGCATACCGCCTGAAATTAAATACTCCATCAGCTTAATTCTGTCTGAAAATGGAGAATGAGCATCTAAGAGCTCTGTATAAATCAAGTGTCATCCCTTTTACCCTTGGCAAAACATTGCTGAGTGGATAAATACTAATGAGTATCATGGGCTTACATCGTTTATTATAATAATAATAATAATAATAATAATAGCACATTTTGTGTGTGTAGGTCAGGTTACCATAATCCAGCTAATGGGTACAAATCCTGAGAGAAACTGTCTCAGGACAGGATTCTACTGCCGCTTATTATTCTCAAATGTTTTCCACACTTGGAAGCATGCAGAAAGAGCTACAACTTGACTTATATTCCAGGTGGATGTTGACCTTTAATCATGGTGCATCCCGCCATGTGTTCATGACATACAGTGGGTACTCTTCCTTGGTAGGAGCGCACAAACATCTGACCTTGGATCTGATCTCATTTACACTATATGCACTTGCTTTTTTTGTCTTCTAAACTGTGTGCAGGAAGAGCAGCTGTACACCTGGGCATCTGTAGGCCTGCCAGGGTCTTCTCACCTGTGGGAACTCCATGGAGGGCGAACCACAGGCAGGGAGCAGAGCTTGAGAACTCCTTTGCAGCAATCATCAGCCAAGACACCAGGAGCTTTACAGACTCAGGTTGTTTACATCCTCTCTTCATCTGTAAACATTTTACAGTATGATTGCCCAGTCTAGACTCTACCATAAATCAAAGCAAGCATTATTGCCAGTCTTTTGTTTTACAACCAACATCAGAGAGCATTTCCTGCAAATGCTTCTAACCTATTATCATAATACAGTATAGTAGATAAGCAAATATTGTTTTTGATTCCGTTCTTTTTTTATTTTTGTGGACATTTGTGTACCTATTAATTTTGTACCTATTTTAATTTTTTAACTTTAAATGAAAACATGTAGATGCAAAGTGCAAAAACGTCACAGGTTTCTTGCCAAGTAGAGCATTATATTCAAAACTGTTATCTTTACAAAATCCAATTATGTGTTAAAAATACATCTGATGAATCTGTCTGCAAGACACTCTTGCTGACTGATACAGTATACTTATTGCATGCAGTGTTACCATGAAGGATTTCTTGTGTCAGAAGGCTGACACGTACTTGATTTAGCTTTTTAAGAAATTACCATTTTTGATAGAATTCAGAAATATAAATGAAATGCACAAACTTCGAAAAGAAAATACTGCATTGTTTTCAGCACATAGTTATGTAAAAGGCTCCGCATACTGTACAGCACACCTAGTGGGTAATGCTTTTAATAGTTTGAGACGTTTAGATTCCTAGATGATCTTCCTTTTCTTCCTCCTTTAAGGACCAGTTTGTAGGATTTAGTGGCATCTAGGGGTGAGGTTGCAGATTGCAACCAACTGAATACCCCTCCGCTCACCCCTCACTGTCTAAACATGTAGTAGAACCTACGGTGTCCTTAGGGTAACTTAAATACGAGAAAGTCCCTCTCTAGAGCCTGTGTTTGATTTGTACATTCTGGGCTACTGTAGATGTACATGGCAGGGCAACATGGCAGTGGCATCATGGAAGTTGACCCGCTCCCTATGTTGAAATGAAGGGCTTATTCTAAGATAACGACTGTTAGTTTCAGGTGATTATACATTAATGAAAAAATAGTAATAAATTTTATGTTCCATTTCTGCCAATAGACCTGTCAAAGTAAACCTCAATCTCACTCAAGTTGCTCTGGATAACCTGCATCAGCTAAATGCCTCAACTGTAAATTGTTCTTTGTCCACCAGAGGTCAGGCTTGTCTTGAAAGACTTGTTAGATTATCACAGTGAACCTCCCTGTTTTCTAGAAGTTAATAAATTAGGAAGGCCATACTGACTGAACATTCTCCTTAAGATTCAACAATGTGACCACAACTGGGGAATGTGTACTAGCAGACACAGGCCCTCTCCATGTGAGGCCCAACAAGACTCACTGTCTCTGGGGTCAAATCTCTCGGTATCCCCCCTTCCCTGCTCTAACCAGTCTGGAGCCAGAGGGCTGATGGAGTCTAGACATAATGGACTTTCTTGACCCTTCACAGCTCTGTCACTATGCTCTTTCAGTTGTGGGTGTTTATAAAGCGTAATTTACTGAATCATAATGTGTACAAGATTTAACAGTCTGCTTTTCAACATTTAGAGTACAATACAGGCTTGACTACCTGCTTTTAAAGGAGGTTTCATGTGGCAAAAGCACAAACTCAGTTTTATTTTCCTCAGTTTATATGTAGTCACATGCTTCAAAGTTCAAATCTTTTTTTTTTTCTTCTTTTTTTTTGTTGAATGACAGACCAAATCCAGCAGGTTGAAGTCAGGTCAGTCATCCTCTGAGGATGAAAGCTGTCTCATCCCTCAGCTGGAGAGGACCATTGATGACCTGCGGATTAAGATTGCTGTGTTGCAGGGCCAGCAGGCCTCCTTGGCAAAGGGCAGCTCGGATAAAATGGGAGCTCTGGGCGCTGCCCACCACAAGGCCCCACAGATGAGAGGAATCAAATCTGGAAAGATGAGCCAGGAGGTGTCTGTCCAGACCTCACCTGTGGAGGAGGGGTTTAAGTTTGACGTGCCTTTCAACAGAGGATCAGGCAGCGTGTCGTCTTCTGTTTCCTCCTCCATCCCCAAATCTACAGAGAGCTTTGTCTGCACGTGCCAGCAGAGGCAACCGAGTGGCAGCCATCCAGCTCCTCCGCCCCCACCTCCCCCTCCGCTCTCTGGAGGTATACCCCTACCTCCACCACCACCACCACCACCTTTACCAGGGGGTATTGCTCCTCCTCCACCACCACCTCCCCCGCCCTTACTTGGACCTGGTCTGCCACCGCCTCCCCCTCCTCCTCCTCCACCACCAGGTTTTGGAGCACCACCTCCACCTCCTCCCCCGCCTGGTTTCGGACCTCCACCCCCACCTCCTCCTGGAATGGGCCCCCCTCCTCCACCCCCACCCCCGGGCTTTGGGCCATCACCACCACCACCAGGCCCCATGCCCTCCATAATGGTCCAGGAAGCTGCCCCTGCCAAGGCTGTGATCGAGCCCCCCAAGCCAATGAAGCCACTCTACTGGACACGCATACAGCTGAATGCTAAAAAGTAAGAATATGCTATATAAAGTGAAGATAGATATGGATCATTTGCACAAAGGTATTCTCTGAACTGTAGAGATTTGAGAGGAAGCTTGTCCACTTAAGATAAAGATCGGCCACGTGCTCTGATGGCAGTAGAGATGCTAACCTTGTGGAAAATGAAAGTGATGCAGTCCAGGCATTGTGGTCAGCAGTGAATTGACTTAAACCAGGTTTTCTTTTCCTTAATAAAGGCTTGAACAATTGTAGCTGAATAAACATCTACAAATGGAGTACATGATTAACTTGCAAGTGAGGAACTTGATGCTGAATTCTAAATGTAATTTGATGGCTGAGAGATTTGGCAAGTGGATTTTTATAAGTGGATTTTTACTCTGAGATGACAAAAGTACTCCTAAAACAGCAGAAGACAATCTAGAAATGTCAGAAATGCCTTTTGTGGTGAAATAACTTGCTGTACTTTTTCAAACAATACATGGCAGATTAAAGCTTGTCTACTTGCACTGTAAATCATTAGTCTTTCCTCCCTCTTTCCTCCTATCTTTAGGCCCATTGACTCACTGGTGTGGGAGACAATCGAGGAACCAAATGTGGACTTTGAAGAATTTGTGGAACTATTCTCCAAAAGTGCTGTTAAGGAGAAAAAAAAGCCAATTTCAGACACAATCAGCAAGTCCAAGGCCAAGCAGGTTGTGTGTGTGTGTGTGTGTGTGTGTGTGTGTGTGTGTGTGTGTGTGTGTGTGTGTGTGTGTCCAAAATCCGGGAATACAGTATACTTTGTGGGGCCAAAATGCTGAACCCCAAAACTTTAAAGGGCTGTTTGAGGGTTAAGACTTGGTTGTAGGGTTAGAGTTAGGGTAAGGGTTAAGGTTAGGCATTTAGTTGTGATGGTTAACGTTAGGGTAAGGGGCTGGGGAATGCATTATGTCAATGACGGGTCCCCACAAAGATTGTGCCACAAACGTGTGTGTGTGTGTGCCTTGCTTCTCTTCAGGGCTTTTCCCATCTTTACTCTCACTCCTCTGATGCCCGTTTCCTTTTTTCACTGTCACTCTGTGCTTTTGAGTGACAGAACAATTATTATGTGGTGTGAGCCCTGGCTCCCCCCATGACCATCCAGTGGCACTGAGCCAAAGTCTCGCATGCGGTGAGTGATCACGACCGTGATGACTGGAGAGGGGGGTGGAGGGCAGAAGCCTGGGAGCTGTATTTCATGGTGGGGTTCCTCCCATTGTGCTTTCTGTATGACTTAGTTTTATGGTTAGGCTATTTGCCTCCCCAATGCCCTTTATGCCACTCCAGAAATCTGAAAGTCAAATTTTTTATCTACAATTTAAAGCTGCTCTTGTCAAGATTTTTATGTTAATGTACTATTTGTGTCTAAATCACAAATAATGTTGCACCAGGGACGAACGTTTCACTCCTCTAATTGACACCCAGTAGAATCATGCGACAGTTGTTGCTGAGACGACAATGATGGTCTTTGGCATGGACATTGGCGGGAAGTGTTCTTAGTGTACGGGAAGTGATGAATTGAAACTCATCACTAAAATATAAAACAAATAGGTTCCAGATGAGTGAAAGTCTGACTTGCAAACAAGATGAAGAAGAACGATGATGATGTCATTCTCACTGAGTAGTTTCTGAAGCCGCATTACATTTCCAAAGCTGTATTTGCCCTTGCTACATGGTCAATCTCAGGTGTGGAAATTTTAGGGGCCTTTCATCACAGTTTTTGGAATTTCTTTTGCCTCCAGCTTTGACATTTGTTGCTTTAAGGAGGCTATTTTTTTGTAATTTGGCACAATAAGGATCCACTGGGTTAATCTTTAAAACCTTTTTTTTCTAACAATTTACTGTATTTTATAAGGTTATGTTTTTTTCATTTCAAATCTAAAACTATCTAAAATTATGGAGTAAAAAGTACAATATTTTGCTGAGAAATGTAGTGGAGTAGAAGAATAAAGTAACAGAAAAAAAATTACACTTAAGTGAAGTACTTGAATAAAAGTATAGTACTTTCAACTACTAAGTTTAATGATGTAAAATAAATGTATATCTAAGACCTGATGATCCCCAGCCTCAAGATAAGATAAGATAAGCTAAGTGAGTTTGCCCTTCATAAGAAAATTGTACTTTCGTACAGGAATTGCTTTAGAAATGGCCATCATCAGGCTTGTTGACACTCCAGGAGCTGTCAGATGGTTTCTTTAACACCAGAGACTTAAAGAGGGAATTCACTTCTGTACAGAGCAGCACTACACCTGCGTGTCTAGATATAGGAGATGACACAGGGCAGGGAGACTGAACAACAAAAATGAGTGTTCCATTATCTATTAAAACACTTTTATTGATACAGTGTTCTGATTGATGGAACTCTGAATAACTTGGCTACCACATCATGAAGCAGTTCATGTTGTGGTTGTATTGCTAAATTGCGAGGGACAAGAGACAAATTGAGGTGGGTGGGGGTTGAATTCACTGCATGATACTGCTGCGGATGTTCTCCATCACAAAAATGGGACTGAAGATGTTGAGGTCAATAATAGAAAAATAAAAAAGATAACGCTGAGCTGGAATTGACTGCAATTTTGAGCCAAACTTTGACATTTCAAGTTCATGAGGACCGTCCCCAGGCCTCAAGACGATCGATCACATGGCCACTACTTCACATGATCGATCACATGACTTTTTCCATCCTGCTGTGTGTTGTAAAGTCTAGTCTTGCTGATGAGAGGGGACAAACATCTTCTCCAGAGCTACCACTAGACAATAGCTTTGACGTCAATAATAATAATAATAATAATAATAATAATAATAAATTGAATTTGTATAGCGCTTTTCAAGGACACAAAGTACTCAACATCAGTATCAGATGTGAAGAAATACTACCATTGCCCAGTTTCAAGTGTTAAACCTGCTGTCTATCTGCAGAGAGGTTTAAAAGAGGAGCTGCCTTACAGTATATGCTGCTGTCCTTTTCAGACAGAGGTGTCGTGTAGCCATATAATATGCTGGTGGATTATGTGATGTGCATCTGTTTGAGATTTAAGATTGTGGGCTTTTGTTTCATGGCACTCGGGGTCAATCCAGCAGTATTTTTGACTAGATTTTTGAGATGCAAAGTGTGTTTCCACCTCTGATATTATTATTATTATATTAATGCTAATATTAAGCTTTGGTCTCCTCAAGACTTAAAGTTTTCCATACCGGATGAATAAAGATTTCTTATAAGAAGGTTAATGAAGGATATGAATGACTGGAAGCCTCATCTAATGATTATTTTTTATTTACTAATCTTGTGATTACTTTCTAAATCAGGGGTCTCAAACTCAACTTACCTGGGGGCCGCTGGAGGTAGAGTCTGGGTCAGGCTGTGCCGCATCAAGTATTCCACAAAAAAGTGTTTCAAGTATTCCAAAAAAAGGAGCACAACTGATCCAATCTTCTTTATTAACAGTTCTTCAACATGAATGTTTCCTCTGAACATGAACTGTTCCTCTGAATTTGAACATTCCTTTCTGAACATAAATGGTTCTTCAGAACATAGTCTTCTCTTGCCTACTCCTTGCTGCCAGAGACCTGGCAGCACTTCCTCTCACACAGCTGAGACACATTTGGCTTGAGGGAGGAAACAGTTGAAATCCTCATTATGGCTTGAAGATGTTCATCAGTAAGTCAGGACCTGTACTTTGACTTATTGAAGTTATGGGGGAGAAGAGCTTTTCACATAGATATGTGCTCCCAAAAAGGCACATGGTCTGCTTGAACATCCTGGAGAGCTCAGGGAAGGTGGGTGGCAATTCTCTCAAAAATTGTCTAAGCTTGTCTGTGTTTCCACTCACCTCCCTGAACTTGGCTTTGAGTTCAGAATTGCACTGCAGGGCAATGAGCTCCATTTGAAGTACAGGACGAGCATCTTGCACATCGAAGGAGAAGGGGTCAGCACAAATTTGAAAAGTGGCTTGAAGTCAGCAAACCTGCGATCAAATTCCTCCTGTAGCTTCAGCATACTTCTCACCACTGAATGGTGTGCCCACATCCATGAGTGCCTTGCATGCTGGGAAATGACAGAGGTTTGTCTGAGAGAGCTGGGCTTTCCATAACACAAGTTTTGTGGAGAAACATTGTCATAGGCAGCACTGACAAGCTGCCCCTGGCCTTGTAACTTCTTGTACAGTACATTCAGCTCCTGTGTGATGTCAACAAGAAAAGCTAAGTCCATTAGCCATTTGGGATCACTTAACACAGGAACAGCCATCCCATCCTTCTCCATGAAAGCTTTCACTTCTGCTCTCAACTCAAAAAATCTCTTCAAGACTTTTCCCCTACTGAGCCAATGTACCTCGGTGAAGTAGAGTATATCCTCATATTCTGACTCTATTTCCTCCAAAAAGGCGCGGAACTGCCGGTGCTTTAAGCCCCGAGATCTGATATGGTTGATGCATTTCACAACAACAGACATCACATTGTCAAATCTCAGGCATTTGCCATAAAGGGCCTGCTGATGGATAATGCAGTGCAGAGCAATGGCCTCCTCCACTTTCTTCTGTTCCAGTTTTCTTTGAACAAGTGCCACCAGTCCATTTTTCCTTCCTGTCATTGATGGCGCTCCGTCGGTTGTTATTCTAGCAAACCTCTGCCATGGCAAACTGGCATCCTTAATAGCACCACACAGCTGGCGGACTATCACCTGAGCGGTGGTCATTCATTGGAATCACAGCGAGCAACTCCTCGATCACTTCAAAAATGTTTTCAACACCACGGACATATAATGCGAGCTGCGCAGTGTCAGTGTTGTCCGTGCTCTCATCAAGAGCGAACTGAGTATGCACAAAAACGTTTGGCTTTTTCACGCAGTTGATCATATATGTTTTCTGACAGGTCAGAAATGCGCTCTGCCACTGTGTTAGCTGAAAGGCTGATGTTGCTAAAATGACCCTTATTTTCCAGACAGACTTTACTTGCAGCTAGTAACATGCACTTTTTGATGAACTCGCCTTCCTTGAAGCAATCATCTCACTCACCACGTACCTAGCTTCACTACTGCTGCTTCATTTGTTTGCTTTCTTGAATAAATCTTGTTGCCTCAATAGAATTTTTTTAAGATTGGCGACCCGGTTCTTTCTTTCATCTCCCTGGTATTTTGTATACTCGTCAGCATGTCTAGTTGAGTAATGACGTCTGATGTTATATTCCTTGTACACCGCAACTTTCTCTGTGCATATGAGACATGTAGGGGTGCCCCTGTGCTCAACAAAACAATATTCCATCTCCCACTTTCCCTGAAATTGCCTGTGCTCGTCGCCAACCTTTCTCTTCACGGCACGTTTTGAGAGAGACATGACTGGAACTGGGTGATGGCATATATTTTCCGTCACTCTGGAACACGTTTCAAACAAGTGACTAACGTTGATACTTCCCCAGGTACTACGCGGTTGGCTAGCTTGACCACCGCTGACAACAAACGCCGCTGTCAGGGAGACTATCTACAGTAAATAAATAAAGCTGCAAATCTTCACAATTAAGAAGCTGAAACTCGGGGATGGTTGGCATTTTTGCTTGTGCTTTTAATTATCTCCTAAAAAAAAGCTATTGATGAAAATGTTTGTCACGAAAATAATTTCAATAACTATAGTGGTTCATGGATCCAGCTGTGTTTCATTATAAAATAAAACTACAGATACGCTGTTAAGGGCATTTTCAGTTTAGATTTGTGTAAAAAGTGTAAAGTGATCCTCTGTAATATCAGGCATCGCTCTAGTAAACCACTGAACTTTTATTTAAAATGAATCTGTTTGGAGAGTCGGGTCAACTGATAAAACGTGACTAATGACTTATTTTTTCACTACCATAAAACTTCTACCCTGCACTAGCTATATCACGGCCTCACTGTGGAAGTCATTCGGCATCATATCTCGAACGGCCTGTCCCCTGAAGCTGGGGTTGAGCCGGGGAAACGGAGACAGTTGGGGCCTAGTGATATAACTTCCTGTGTGTTTGAAAGCTCTGTGGTCCGTGTGATCTGGTTTAGATGGAAGTGTTCTGTCTGGATCACAGTAGGCTACGGGTTTCCTGTCCTGTCCCTTCACTACTTCGCTACCCAGAGCACACTTCTGCTTACTCAGGCGAGCTGTGGTTCAGGTTTTCATGCATAATAATACTGGCTTGATATTCAACTCCTGGCTGTTTGACAAGTGGAAGTTATTATTATTATTAGTCTAACATTTATTAATATTGCAGCTTTTGGAGCAGTTGTGATCTTTGGATACAATAGTTCTGACTAGTTATTGAGGTTAGGTCTGCTTTAAAAAAACATATCCCTGCATTGTGCAATTCCATAATAAAATGTAAACAAAAACATAAAGATTCTCTGTATATTTCAGTCGCAGGACTTCATATACTTCATCTAGCAAATATGCCTCTTGTTCTTTGCACGACTGAGAGATGATGGATGTGGAGAACTGGAGGAAAAGGATAAATTGTTAATCATCATAATTAAGCTTGAAAGCATTTTAATTTAACTAATGTTTGCGGGAAAGTTTTCCTCCCACAGAAGGAAACAGACAAAGGGCAGCAATGTTCCAGACTTTTGTTTCCAGTCAGTGTGTGTGCGTGTGTGTGTGTGATGGTATATAAAGTATTATCATCCTTGTCTCTCCTTTGTCTTATCAACTTCTAGGTGGTGAAGCTCTTGAGCAACAAGCGTTCACAGGCTGTGGGTATTCTGATGTCCAGCATTCATCTTGATATGAAGGACATCCAGAATGGTAAGTGTTATCATAAGGTCATCTATCTGAACCAGGGATGCACCAAATCCAGGATTCGGCTTTGGATTCGGCCGAATATTGGGCTTTTTGATGGGTTTCAGTTTCTGCAGAACCTTAGGCCGGTTACACACTGCCTGTGTGGCGTGAGCATGGCGTTTCTGTTGCGTGTCAGCTGCGTGGCGGCTGCATGGATTTTTACACACCAGCTGCTAGCCTTGTCTGTACACATGTATGTTTTCCATTGATAACATGAAATACCATGTTAAACGGAAATATAGACTGATTTGATTACAGCAAAGACAACGTCGGCATTATTGACAGCAAAATAGGCTACAGAATATTTCGTTCTGTATTGACAGGTGCAATATTAGAAAATAGATTTTTATTTTTTATTTCAAACATGTCATTTATTAATATGTATTAGTGTCAAAATTACATATAAACATCTTTTTCTATTCTGTTTTACCTGGAAACGCTTCCAACATGCTTGTGTGTCACGTGAAAATAGGCGTCGGTTCTATTTCCAGCATGCACACGTTTTCGGCGCGGCTCGAGCCATGACTGAGACGTGCGTGTCATGCAGGTAGTGTGTAAGCTCTAACCTGTTAACATGGGAGCCTAAATATAAACGGACACGCCATGCAGCGGACACGCTCACGCGACGCAGCCAGTGTGTAGCCAACCTTAGAATTTTTTTCCACCGACCCCTACGCTGGTCAACGTAATGACGCCGCTGTTGATTACGGAAACGTGTTTACGTAGGTGGACTGTTCAATGCAGTAGGCTGTGAGAAAGTGAAAATGCAACTCGTGAGCAGAAAGTGTTGTTTGGCAGTACTTTCAGTCAAAATAAGGCGATTCAAGTCGAGCTACATGTTCAATTTGCAATGCCGATTTGTCTCGTGGTGGCAAGGACCCTAAACAATACACAACATCACCGCTGTTACAACATTTGCGTATGAAACATCCGAAAGAATATGAGTTGTGCATGAAGGAATCTACAGACAGCAGCCAAAATGCAGCAACTTCAGGTACGGCAAAGGAAGGACAGTCACAGCTAAAAACTTAGACGACCATTACCAGCTTTGCTAGCCCTACACCGAACTAACTAAAATAGTTTTTCCCACTTGTCTTCCTGGCATAATGTTGCCTATTCTTTTTGTTTTTTATTTCTTTTTTTATTTTATTTTATTTTTACAGTTAAAATAAAATTAAAAATACACTGCTGTGGACATTGTTTACTTCATTAATGTGTTTACTGTGTTATTGGACTGAGGATGGGAGTAGGATTCGGTTTTGGATTTGGCAGAATCTTAACCAGTGGATTTGGTATTCAGCCGAACCCCAAAAATCTGGATTTCGGTGCATCTGAATTTATCTTTCCATAATTATTTGAGAATAACTCTGTGACACAGGTTACAGTAAAACAACACAATTGTGTTAACCGTATGATGATGTGTGCACACTGTATAAAACATAGTTGTATTGGCCTGTTACTACAATATGCAGGTGGTATTAAAAAACAGCACTGTAATAGTCGATGTGGGGAAAATGGCCAGAGATCTGTAAGAATATATAAATAGATTTGTCAGTGATTAATTCATTTCTTATTTTCTCATTTCCTCTGTTGTATTTATGATTTGTAGCATAGAGTAGAATTTAATAGTTATATTAAATTCACTACCTTCATCAATGTCATAACTTTGGTGATCCTTTCATTTTAAAGGTCCCACATTATGCTCATTTTCAGGTTAATACTTGTAATTGGGGTTTCTACTTGAACATGTTTACATGCTTTAATGTTAAAAAACCACATTATTTTTCAGGTACTGTCTGTCTGAATATACCTGTGTTCACGCTCCATTTTAGCCCCCTCCTGAAAAAGCCCAGTCTGCTCTAATTGGTCTTGTGCTCTAAATGGCCACATCTGCATTTCTGCATCATCATTGCAGCCAGGGAATGATTGTACCGGCACTGTAGTGCTACTTTCTGCCTATAGACTGCCTACTATAGTATAGTGTTTTGTTTTGGTAAACAGCTATCTTCAGAGAGAAGGGTGGTATCTTCCTCCTTTCTATAGAGAATACGCAGCCATCCCAAGGTGTGTATTGGAGGTACTAACTTACAATAAACGGTAGACACGTTCATCCATAGCACACTGTAAAACCACATCCTTAAACCAAAACATCTTTTAGTACACTTTTTGTATTAAAAATTAAAATGTTGGCTACAGTATTGAGATATTGTTTGTTTTTGGAGTGCTGCTATCCCAGTTAATAAAATACATCTTGTTCTCAGTCTACTGGGAAGTGAGTAAGACTGAATATTGGGTGAGGTCATTGCCAAAGCCTAAACCTTCCGCCAGTAGTTAGCTTTATCACAAGTCATAATGTCACAAGCCATCTGAAATGCTTTTCCTTTTGTTACTCTCCCCCCTGTCTGTTTTTCTTTGCTCTCATTTTGCATAATCTCTCCCCATCTAACATCCACGTCGTTTTTCTCCGCGGCTCTGTCTTTCTCTGTTGAGTTGTCACCATCTTGTTTAAGCGGCTTTGTTAAAGTGAAGTCATTCAGGAGACGTTGATGGGAACAGACTGTTTTCCTGTTTTAGTTACTCTCTGATTGCTCTCCAGTCGTTGGTCATCCATGTGTCTAAACACTCTTTCTCATCTCCCCATCCTTCAGTAAAGCCTTTATTACAGCTTCAAATCTGTATCTCAATGGTAGCTGGGTAGGTTACATTAAAATAAATGTGCATTACAGAAACCATGGTGGTACATATTATACACTAGTAGCAACAAACAGTTATTTGGTGGGGCTTTTTCGTCTGCAGTATCTTGAATGCATCTCGTGGATTTTTACTCATGTGTTTCTGCCCTTAATGTAAGTCTTTGGTGCATCCATCTCAGGTCAGAGTAGAAGGGCAAGGGGGCAGCACTCATCAGCACTGTCATTCATCTCCTATGTTAGGACAGTTTTTGTCATAGTGAATAATTAGCGCTGATTGGAAACATCAGTATAGCATGTAGAGTAAGATCAGAGGGAAGATATCTGTGGTTTGTTGGTGAAGTGCTCAATATTGTGTGCTTGTTATTCCACAAAACACTGGCATGTCCACTGCCTTGCACAAATAACGTGTTTTTTATTTACTTTATAATGCATTTTAATTGAATGATTATTCGGTGTAAATAATTATAGCTTAAATTATTTCACCAAAAGAACAAAACCTGAAAGATTATGTATTAGCAATGCTATTGTTTTCCCATTCCTGAAATGATCTCATGTTCCCTTGTGCCGTTAGAGGTTTAAGATGATTAAAACATTTAATTTGTTTACAAAAGAGACAGATTCATTCGTCAACATTTTGTAATTGTCCCTTTCAGTGTAGTGAGTCATTGTTTTAGTTCCTCTTTATTGCATGATGAAGACAATGACTAGCAAAGCCATCATCACTTGGATATCTCTGACGTGAAGAAAAACAACTTCTGAATCATTGATTTAGATTCTTTGTTTGTTTTATGACAACCCAATTGCTCAGTAAGGAGTCAACACATCTTTCTTTTCCTCACAGCTGTTGTTTGTTGTCAGACTTGGCCGCCACTCTGCGTGTTTCATAGGACACTTCTGTGCGGTGTCTGCTTCCTGTGAGGCTTTGGAGCTCCAGTCACAGTATTAGATGGTGGTTGCCGGCGCCATGCTGGGGTTGAATGTGGTAGTCAGGGTAGACCCAGGCAGATGGGTCTGGCTTTTGGTCATAAGAGGTCTCTGTGTCAGAGTGATGATACAGCTTCTCCCATGTCTTTTTAAAAAGCTGTCTCCAATCAAACCAGCCAGCCAGACTCTGGTTCAGATAGTAATGAAAACCAAATGGTAACAAGAGAAGAGTGCGAGAAACAGAAATGGGGAGAGAGTCAGAGAGAAGGAAGTTATTTCTGTTGTGGCTTTGGAAGAGGAGAGAGTGTGAAGAGGTTAGAGAGTGACAGCAAAGAACTGGGAAAGAACTAGTGGATTTGCCCTTGTGGCACAAGAGTGAAGAGATTAAAAAGGCAGCAGGATTATATAAAGAGAAATAAAGCAATATCAACGCTGAAAACACTGACTGGAACAGTACAACAATCACTCCAGGTTTTTCCAAAATGCTTGCCCTTTCTCTAATTTAGTTTTTTTTCATGTTCTTTATTCTTGTTTTAAGTTAAAGCTTATAAGAATTCCGCTCACCAAGCATAATATGTGATGCAAAGTGCATTGAGTCCATTACTCCAAGTTGCTTTATCCCTTCTGACACTAGCTTTTCCCCCTGTACCTCTACAGCAAATCAGCAGATCAAAACAATGTGACACAACACAGCACGGTGAAATACATATATAGGTGTCGAGTGCTTCGCTGGGTGATTGTGTGTACAGCAACACCTCAGCCTCAACACCGCAGACCCCCGGGCTCTGTTTGTCTTTAAACATTTACTTTCAAAGGATTAATGCTCATGGGCGCCAGGTCCTCGCGCCGAGACAAAAAGGCGACACCAGGAATTCAAACACAGGAGTTCAAACACAGATCTTTGTACCTTTGACAGATTTCTAAGACCTTCGTATGTATGTTTTAGTTTGTGGCCCCTTCCATACTATTGTGATGAGAGCTGATATCTATGTAATTCACAGCATGCGGTACGTGACACTTTATGTGGGATTGCAGGGAGAATTTTGCCCTTGTTTCATGCCACCTTCAGCTCCAGCGAAGCAACAAAACAAAGATTGTATAAGGTGTTCTGCCAATGTTGGTAATCATTGTTTCAGTCAAAGCTAAATGTTCTAATCTTGACATTATAAAAGCGGAGCCCTGTTTAATGTTGCTTTGATTTCTGACTTGTTAATGGTGTTCCTTGAAGGTAGTGGAGAATTGTCATGACACGCTTTAGTGTTAGCATTAACCATGTCTTCTCTCCTTTCATCCACAGCCGTCCTAAATATGGACAACACTGTCGTTGATCTGGAGACTCTGCAAGCCCTTTATGAAAATGTGAGTATATCCAACAGGCTGGGGAGCTTTGAATTGGAACTGTTTTTATGGTTACAGCAGTCATACATTTTTTTTTACTTTTGCAATTTTTTTACTTTAAAGAAAGGATGATCAAGGCTCATGTGGACAGTGGTTTCAGTAAAGTCAATAGACCAGTTAAAAGACAATATCCCAAACTGACATACATTTCTGCACTTTTTTGCCAATATAGAACCATATAAATACAGTGTTGAGCAACAAACCCAGTAAAATGACACAAAGTAACACCACTGACAGCTCAGGCTGATCTTGAGTGCAGCATTCGGTGTTTTTTTCTTCCTCTGTGGTTTGCAGTAGAAGTATTATTTTTGTAACAGTTTGCTTGTGACAAATAGAATGATTTATGGTTACACATGTCATGCCGTAAATGAATAACAGGCACTCATTTTATTATAGAATGAAACCTAAGAAGGCTCAACAAGCCGTAATATCATCAAAATGGCAAAAAATAAATAATTAATCAGCTGTTAGTGTTGTTTTATTTGGCACTTCCCTGAGGGTAAGCCACAACCAACTGCTATCCATCAAAAGATACCTTTCGAGGATTATCAAAAAGCTGAACATTTGTTTACAGTGTAGGTGGGGAAAAAATCCACTTTTTAATTAAATTGGAATGTTCATATATATGTTAATATAAAGCAATATGTTTTTGGTCATATGGAGATGTCACTTCAATGTGAACATATTACTTTATGTGGAGTTCTTATTCCATGTTCCACTTAAAAGGGGGAACTAACGGAAGTATGCAAAAGAAAGAGGCGAGCCACAATCCGTACTGTTATGTGTGCTATTTGGCGACAGAGTCCTGTGTAGGTCTGTCTGCTGGCCCGGAAGGGACCAACACTTTTGCATAGTAAACATGTTTTCTTCACACTGGATTTGATTGACTTCACTTTTGTAATGCCCCTGTGCAGGGAAATGATAGTTGGGAATACTCCAGCATTTGATTCACACAGCTCCTCTTGAAAGTGCTTGTGTGGTTTAAAAAAAAAGGAGTGTGTAAGAGAGAGAGAGAGAGAGAGAGAGAGAGAGAGAGAGAGAGACTACACTGAACTTTGCCAAGTGAAATGACCACATTGTATCGTATAATATTAGCATAAAGAGAATTACGGAGTTGTCATCACTACTTTCCAATATGTCTACATTTTGGCTATAAAATGCTCCTTGTATACAATGAATACATATTCATCAAGCCTCACTGATAGGAAATCTCCCCCTCCCAGTGGAAATGGCTAAGGACTCGTTCGAAGTCAGGTCAGTAAATAATGGAACATGAAAACAGGCATGTTTTCCACATTTCAGCTGTAATACAGTTTTTAGATGCTGTGAAATTCCTGTGAATTGCTTTTTGGCACAACTACACAGGAAAGGCCTGGACCTTTGGCTGCCAGAGGCATATTAATAATGTTGATCATGGGAATGAGACTGAGGCTTGAGACAAGCTGTAGTTATGAACCAATGTGTCATAACTGAGGATCAAAAGTCTTCTAACCTCTACACTCACCCCAAGACTTCAAGCCCTCTCCCTCTCGCTCCTTCTCCTTCTTATGGCCTAAGGCTATGTTATTGAGTTGAGGAGCCAAATTGTTTCTCTTTTGTATTGCGAGACTCCATCCTGTCTGTGGGTCTCCAGCCCCCTAAACCACAGTTGGCAGCATAGTCAGCCTGTCTTGAGGAATGTGAGGGGCTTCTAATGGTTACACCCTCACTCACTGTGCAAGGAGCAAGATCACACACTGCCCTCACTCTCTTTTTCTCTCACACACACAAACATGCTCGCAAACAAACATCTTGACCCACACAATTGTGCACTTACTGTACTGTATGCACACAGAGACCGAAACCCACACAGTCAGGGACAGAGTCGCTGAGTCTGTGTGCTGCGGATTACAGCCACTCCTGTTCTTTGAACAATAAGCCACCGCCATTAAAGGGGTCACAGTGATAGTGGGACACCACTCCCTCCCCTCTAATATCACAAGGCATAATCTGGGTCCAGACTGGCTGTCTGAAGTTCAGACTCCTTTCAGCTGACAGTAGCTAAATGTCATGGAGGCCAGTTAAAGCCATAGTCCCTCCTACGAACTCTTACACTACAAATAATCACCTCATACTTTCTTTATTTTTAACGACAAGGCCTTGTGATGTCTAAATATAGTTTGCATGTTTATAACATGATGTAATTTGTCAATTGGACACTTCTTTGGCAGCTCAATGTACAAATAATCTCACAAATGTTGTTTCATTGAAAATTGTGTGGTATAAATAGTGATTAGGCCCTGGCTGGCTCTGTTTAGCCCTGCACTAGAAACCTGGCTAATGAATACCACTTGGCTACTGGTAGAATTCTGGCATCACAAATATCATCCTACTTTCCTTTGCATTTGATATTCCACATGGGACTGTATTTCTCATGCTAACAACCACTGCAACATGCCCTAGCAATTCAAAGATCACACGCTAATGTCTACTTGTCCCCAATTACACCAAACACTGCTGGGCTCCTCTGCTGCCCTTTGAAAAGGATCTGCTTTGTATTAAATATATTTACACTTGAAAACATCTCGAGAAGGCGAAGGAGAGCTTGCCCTCGTCGACAGAAGGCAGCGGTGTGTAGAATACTAATCGGGCCCTTAGTGCGTTTGATGCTGGTGTTTGATGTTTTCCAAGGATCCATGCCGAGGCCAAACCCTAGAGAGAAAGATGGAAAGAAACCAAGGGAGAGAGCAGACTGCTTCGACTCGACTTTGGGGGTCCATGGGCTTTGGAGGGACTGAGAGTTTACATTCTCTTCCTGGGGATGGTTTTATTGTTTTGCCCATCTGCATCAGACACATTAACATCTATTATCTTTGCCTCTTGTGAGACGAAGTGGCATTTCTGGCCCGTTTTTTTCATACCACCTTGTATAAAACTGTGGTCCAGAGCCTGGCAGCAGAATGATAGTCAGGAATTTAGTGTGGCTCAAGGCAGCTCTTTTAGCATTTCTGAAACGTAAACTGTATAGACTGGCATTCGGTTGAGTTTAAGTACAAAACGGCAGAATTATTTTTCGCTGGAGCTAAAGTTTGTCTGTAGGCATAAAGAAATGGAGAACTAAACTGACAACACAAACTGATCTCAAGTTTATCTGCTCAGCGTCTTGTTGATCACATTGCATGATCTTCATCAGCAGATGGAGTTTGCCAGTTGTCATGGAATTGTAGATGTTCAAATGTCAGTGTTTTCTGAGCGCTTTAAGAACTTCTTGTCCATGTTAGCTCCAAAGTTGAGGTTCAAGGTTCATTCTTAATCCGGAAAACAGTAATTTACAAAACATCGTCAAGTAGCTAGTGTCCTGGTGCTGTTGATCATATCACATTATCTTCATAAACTGACATTTATCTATTATTATTATTATTATTATTATTATTATTATTATTATTATTATTATACTTCATTGCTTGACTTTAGTGACTCAGAGGTCCTAATGATAAAAGTAACATCCAGGGTACTGGATGTTACTTTAAAACTGTAAAACTGGAATTATGCAGAGATGCACGTAAACGTCTTTGCGAACCTACGCAGAGGGGAGGAGCCAAGTTGCACACTTCCCAAATCTCCACAATGCATTGTGTGGACCCGTCCATTTACATTGATCAATCCAAATGTGTTGCTTGTTTCATGGATGTAGTGATTTGTCATCAGGGAAAAAAATGATTTTCATTTTCTTCTTCTACATTTTCTTTACATTGTGTTTTGCTAAATGTAACGCTGCTACCTGGACACATACGTTATACCCACAACCCATACAGGTATAAAAGAAACGCTCACACGGAATGTGTCCGAATGACACCCATGTATGTTCACCCTTAGAAGCATAATTCCAGTATCGTACGTTAGTTAGGCATTAAGAGCTCAATCTGAAGAGTTTGTTTCCCTGATCAAACTGTTTGCATACTGTATTTTGGCCAGCTAGTCTTAACACTTAGTTAAGGTTTAGATTTGAGTAAGGAAAAAAAACATTTTTCAACTGTGAGACTTTGTTATTCATGACATTAGGGATCAACGCTAACTTTTTAAAGTGGTTGCCGACTCGGCTACCAGGCATCAGCTTTTGGTTGCCAAAATTGACAATACAGTTGCCTAGTTTTAAACTGCCTATATTTGTTATGTAACTATACCACACATTTTAATGTTGCAATATAATTTCCCAGTCCTCTCAAATATCACAAAACTCACAGATCAGATCATGGTTTTGAGTCACAGATCGGATCAATCTTCAGATCAGCACAAAAAGGGGGGAATTTAGGTGATTATGAAAAATTTAATAACTTTTTAACAATTACTTCTTTCACCAGTAAATTGCTGTTAAAAGACAAAAACAGATGAGAAAAGGAAATTTTACAATAACTTTGAATGCACCACGAGGTTTACCAGTAAACGCAACATTTAGTCCTGTCTGCATTGTTTCTCCAACAACAGAATTGACCAGTGCTAATTTGTGTCTTAGCTCATAGCTTTAGTGGCAGATGGTTGTACGTCCTGGTGTTGGAATCCTCTACAGTGAAATACAGTCACACTTTTACACCGTTTAGCTAGCTGTCAGCATTTTAACCAGTTACTACTGTAGCTAATGATAGGCTAACGTTATCTGCTGCCAATTGTAACGTGTTATTAGTGTTAACTTGCATCCCGTGCAGCGATGCATCTGTTGCCTCTAACATCTGTTTTGGAGCATCAGAGAGCAGCGCAGACATTTAGGTGGCACCGTAATGAGGCACCAAAATCTGCGTTGCTATTCCGTACGGTAGATACTGGGCATTTTAACATGCGCCATTAACATGAACAGAAAATTGCGTTGTCTGTATCTTTTCACGGCAAACGCACGTGTGTGGAAAGCGGTCGCGCAGCAGCTGAAATGTTGCGCTGCGCACAAACATAGTGTTTATACTTTACGTAGACAACTAAATAAATTGACTTATTTTGAAATAATTTTTGATTTGTTTTTAAAAAACACAAATATTGAACAGTTGGTTGCCAAAGGGGACAACCAGAAGCCACGAAACAGTTGCCAATTGACTCAATCTGGTTGCCAGGGGCAACCGGGCAATTGTTACTGTCCAGCCCTGGACATTATACATTCATATATTTAGACATTTTTATGGTATCATAAGTACCTCTGGGTTTCACCTGCCTATATATCATACACTCCCATATTAACTTAATTCGCTTTTTCATTTCACAGAGAGCACAAAATGATGAGATGGATGGTATTAAAAAGCATATTAAATCCTCCAAAGACAAGGAGGATGCCAAGCCACTGGACAAGCCTGAACAGTAAGCGCCAAACCTACCTTTTGAACCAAACTCATGTAAATATCAGTAAATAGATGGTGACTGATCTTATGCCTTTATCAGGTTTCTATTCCAGTTATCCCAAATCCCCAACTTCTCTGAACGAGTGTTCTGCATCCTGTTTCAGTCAACTTTCCATGAATGTATCACCTCAATCCTCCGCAAAATAGAAATTCTTCAGAGAGTATGCAAGGTGAGCCACTGGCCCTCTTCTCGTTTAATTTTCTTTTCTGTCACTCTATTTAACCTTCATACCTCCATCTTGTGTGTGTGTGTGTGTGTGTGTGTGTGTGTGTGTGTGTGTGTGTGTATGTGTGTGTGTGTGTGTGTGTGCGCACACCAGACTCTTCAGAATGGTAAGTGTGTATTCCAGGTGCTTGGCCTGGTGCTGGCTTTTGGCAACTTCATGAACGGAGGTAATCGGTCTCGAGGGCAGGCCGACGGCTTCACCTTGGACATTCTGCCAAAACTGAAGGACGTTAAGAGCAGTGTGAGTCTGTGTTACAGGGGTAAAAGCAAACATCACTCGCTCTACAAGAGCAGACTCTATTCAGTGTTATTCACAAGCATACAGGAGACTGTAGTGTATGTGTGTAAAATATGCAAAGGATAATGTATGAGCTCCCACAGAAACAGCTTTATTCTGTAATTCACATTGTACTAAAAAAATGAGTGGTGTGGGAAAATGGCGATCTCAGTTTTACAGTTGTCCTATCTATGGTCGAGCCCAGAGCTGAGAGTCCAGGAGTTGAAAAGGGACCTTCATTGCTGCCAACTACAAGGACCATAACTGTGCAGATTTAGAGGAGAGGCCTTTCTCTTTACTGTTCTTATTCAATATCACAACGGGCTCAGCGTGCCCTTGGCACTGCCATATAAGGACACAGTGGTTGAGTTTTTGTGGTGGTGGACCGGGTAAGGTATCCATAAAGAACATCAAACTTTCCACTAACTTGGAGTTATGACAGCCCAGCATAGTCATGTTTTGTTGTATTGCTTTTCCAATGCCATGATTTATCCCCAACTTCTATGACCGCTGTCTCTATTGTTTGTCCTGCACAAATTGAAACGCCCTGCTCCAAAATGATTAAATTAATAAATAAAGGGGTTTATTTATTTTGATCTTTTTCTTTCAGGATAACTCCCGGAGTCTTTTGTCCTACATTGTTGCTTACTATTTAAGGCACTTTGATGAGGTATGTTTTGCTTCCTGTTTATTTGAATCACTTTTCTGTTTTAGTCTGATTTGCTTAGAAATCCTTCCAGAGCTCTCGTTTCATCTCCTCTCTTGCCAGAGGATACCATGGCTTATCCTTTATCAAATTATTTATTTTCTCTTTCCTCCTTTACAACAGAAACAAATCTCTCTCCTTCCTTGGCTCTCTTTTATAATTCTCTTTCTGTCTTTCACTCTTCATCTCCCGCTCTCGCTCTGCTTTGGTCTGGGTTCATTCAAACCTGCAGTCTGTTCATTGGCACAGCATCCAAAGGAGCGCTAGTGTAAATAATTAGGTTCTCCAGATGAGATGAACTCAGTAGAGTGCTGCTTGCCAAAATCAACCTGCATGACATGGCTCAAGCACTCATAATGGCCTTGTAGTAACTCTGATTTCTGCACCAAGCTTAATTGTCATTATCTGCTGTAGTTTCAGCCATATCTTCTGTGGGATGTTTGGACTGCTGATAAGAACATGTAGGGCTCTGAAGACATGTATTTCAATACAGCCTGGTGTATACAGTGTATGCTAGAGAGGCCCTCTGCCATTTGAGGACAATTGACTTTGACACTGGTGTGTGTTTTTTTTTTGTGCACAATTGTGCTTTGTGCTTTGCCAGGATGCTGGCAGAGAGACGTGTGTCTACTCACTGCCTGAGCCCCAGGACCTTTTCCAGGCCTCCCAGATGAAGTTTGAGGACTTCCAAAGAGATCTGCGCAAGCTGAAGAAAGACCTCAATGGTATTGTTGTCAACCTACATTACACAATTTCCCCTCTGTTTATAATTCCAAAACTTGGCCATGCCATATCCAGCAAATGGCAGATTTGGCAGGTGTCATATCATATTCCAAGATACCCTCACAAGGAAATTTGCAGTATGCAGCAATATATTATATATTAATCCATGCACATACCACCTAGCACAATGGAAAATAATTTTCCAAACCTGACCAGCTATGGTCATGTGTGGATCGTAGAGGCGGGTCAACAGAGAGATAGCATCTGTTTGTTGTACAGACGAGTTAACCAGAAGCAGATGTGACTTGTCAGATGTAGACTCCTGTTGGACCTGGTGTGCCTTTATTGTCCTCATGAAGTAGAGATCAAAATATAGAGGGGGCAAGGTCAGGGAACTTCCACTAGCTGTGTACACTGTCAAAGGTTCTGCAGCTATTCACTGAATGGGAAAAGGCTCTCCTGTTGCTCTGAATCACCTCACCCTGCAAGGCGCAAACCTCCAACACACAACAATGAGACTATTTTGAAGAATTTCAGAAGACTCCTGCATGTATCCGTGCATGCTGTGCACTTTGCCCAGGGGGGTTCCTAAATATGATTCTGATTTGGTTAATGGCTGACTTTTTAATTCATTAATTCTTTTCATTCATTCAGTTGTTCAATCAATTCCTGAACCTATACGCATGGTTAATCTATTATATAACTTTCCATGACTAACCAGCTTTTTTTATATCAACATATAATTATTATATTTAGGTAAAACATTTTATTAAAGTTTTGTCAGCACTAACCATCAACTTTAGGTGGGAAAAAACCCAAAATGATTGTTTAGTGGATTTCACAAGCCAAGGAGTAAACCATAATTTCTATTGAACTATGATTACAATAATGTAATTCCTCAATGAAGTCAAACTACAAAACTACAGTCCCATTCATTTTGTATTGGTATTAAAACAAATGCATACATTATATAACATTAGTAAACATATAAAAGAGGCTTATTAAAATTTGAATGAACGAGTTATGTTATTGCATATCGAGATGTCAGGAAAAAAAGTGGGGAAATTGGATTATACTTAACTGATTGGTTGAGTGAAAAGAGTCCTAATGAATGAGGCAGTTGGGAAATCCTTCCTTTCATTACTCTGTTTCAAGTCACTCAGAACACTTTCCAAGGACTTAAATGCCTACAGGTGTGTGTGTGTGTGTGTGTGTGTGTGTGTGTGTGTGTGATTCCCCAAACCTGGTCTGTTCTCTATCATATTTTATGTATCTTTCCTGCTAAACCAATTAGGTGCCTGATCCGTGTTGCCAAATATTGTTTTTCCTCTGCCATAATGATTCTTTAGGCTGTTCATTATTTGCAATTCATAAAGATGGAGTTGCTGGCAAGGGAATTGGACTTGCGTCTGCTTTGACCCCAGTGGCAGTGGCACATGCTGACCGTACATAAATACATCATCACATGCTATACCTGCAGACCTCTTCATTACCTAGCATAGCCAGCTGAGTGCTCTAACAGACGTGGGCTTCGATGACAGTTCCCAGAGGGGGGTTCCGATTGGTAGACGGTGCACAAATGGCCTTGGCTGGCCCGAAGGACATCAGTAAGCAACGCAGTGGAGAGAGCTCGCTGTGTACCTTTTTGGTTAAGGCACCATATGGTCTATGAGTTACCACTTGCCCACTCCTGACCTCCCTGTTCCCTTAAGCGCCTCATGGCCTCTCCACCTATAAGGCTCTTGAGCAGAGTTTGTGTATCCGTAATGGTTGCAGATAGAGCGTGACGATAAGTTTCTCCCGGGATCAGAGCGCAAGCCTTCCTGGTTCCTGGGGGTGCCTTATTAGTCATTATGG
The DNA here is from genome assembly GCF_031162955.1 of Sander vitreus. Lineage (NCBI taxonomy): Eukaryota > Metazoa > Chordata > Actinopteri > Perciformes > Percidae > Sander > Sander vitreus. The sequence goes on along the minus strand of NC_135871.1, from coordinate 20,845,694 downwards.
GTCATTAAGTCTTTGCCGACACTTATTCAGCAGAAATTCAGCAGAGATTTATCAAAGCAGGCTCAACTGGGGTGAAGTGCAGTGTAGAGTTTGCAATTACAACACAAATGCTGGATAACATATTATTGCTCTCAACAGACTTTTTTCCCCTCTCATCATGATCATCTCTTATTGTTTCAGTATGCTCGGCTGAGACGGAGAAGGTTTGCAAGTTGTCCTCTGAAGAGAACATGCAACCCTTTAAGGACAAGATGGAGGAATTTCTTAGCCAAGGTGGGCCTGTTTTCCAAATCAATTGAATATGATGATTAATAAGACTTTCACCAGTCTCATTAAAAGATACTCTATTTATGTAGTTTTCTTTTTTCCAACAAATCCCATCAAAAGACCAAAACCAACAATGAACTGATCCTACTCACAAGTTTTGTCTGTGTAGCCAACGCCTGATATATCTTATTACTCTGTGCCATAGGCCTTTATGGTTGTTCAAAAACAAAGAACATCAGTCAGCCGCACCGTAGGTGACATGTTCCTTCATTTTCCTAACCATGGGCACTTTAGTGTGTGTGTGTGTGTGTGTGTGTGTGTGTGTGTGTGTGTGTGTGTGTGTGTGTGTATATATATATATATATATATATGTATATATATGTATGTATGTATGTATGTATATATATATATATATATATATATGTATATATATGTATGTATGTATATATATATATATAATAGGGGTGGTACGGTTCACAAAACCCACGGTTCGGTTCGTATCACGGTTTTAGGGTCACGGTTTTCGGTTCTGTACGGTTCTTGTTATTTTTTCTTTTAATCTTTAACACTCCAGAAATATACTTCAGCATATGATAGCTTAATTATCCACAATGTAGGATACAGTATTAAATAATTATATAGTTATATCATGTAATCATGCACAAACTGAATTTGACTTGACTTTAAGCACATTACTGGGACCATCTCTGAGGAAAGCTAGGTGAGATTTTGATACAGCAAGAGGGAAGACATTGATGATTTCAACATGCTTTTCATTTATTTGGCAAAAAAAGGAGAATGTGTATTGTCATCTAAAGGAACTTATGTGCCTTTTTAGCACATGAAGATTGAAATATTACAGAATATCAATTGAAATAACTTGCATTTATCAAACTGCCAACTTCAGTGTAGCTCTTACAAAAATGTATCCTTTAAAAGAAAAAGGGAGGAACTCTTAAAGCTCCGTCTTTTGAATAAGTCAGAATACGTTAAACATAAAAACAGTTTCCATTGTTAGTTAATTTCCTATCCTGCCCTGGGCTGGGAGACACAGTCATACGGTTTGATAAAGTACTTATTGGACTTATCATTGCACTTACAATAACGAGCGTAGCTGTCAGGTCCTCCTGTATACGTCTCGTCTCCGTTTTTTCCTGCATCCACCGTGTGCGTTTGTGTGTGCGTTTGTGTGTGTGCACGTGCGTGTCAGTCGTGGGGAGAACTGAGCAGCCCCTCCCGCTGCAGAGACCCGACATGATCTAAACTGCAGCCGCTTCAGCGAATTGTGAAAAAACTTTACAGTACATTAATGTTAAAATGTTTACAGGTTGGCAGGACGATCTGAAATGTTTTGCACAGTCTTTAGCTGTACGTTTTGTTGGTAACTTGTCCACACCTCTTCTTTCGCGCGAAAGGGAAACACACTGTCTGAGGTCACATACGAGCACCTGACGGGCACGAGGCTACATTGCGCATGCGTCGAACCGTGCGGCACACACACGCTCCGAACCAAGACAAGCGGACTGAGCGGTTCGGATGTTTTTTCATGAACCGTACCACCCATAAAAATATATATATATATAAAAATAAAATATCGCCAGCCTTATCCTTTTAATTATGATGAAACCAGGGATGGTCAGTTTAAACATTGTTTGCTCATCTGTATTACCATCAGGAGTTAAAATTTAAAGAAGCAAATAATTTATCCCTCCTAATTCAAAAAGTACTCCGTGCTGGTGTACCCATGGCATATCTGCGTGAGTAAACGCAGCAGTTCATCAATCAGAATGATTTTAGTCTTCTATGTCTGCAGAAACATCTAAATCTGTTTCATGTCTTTTTCTGGTTGATACACACACACACACACACACACACACACACACACACACACACACACACACACACACGTTTGTTTCACTATCTTTGTGGGGACCTGTCATTGACATAATGCGTTCCCTAGCCCCTTACCATAACCTTAACCATCACAACTAAATGCCTAACCTTAACGCTTACCCTCACCCTAACCATAACCTAATTCTAACCCTAATCCTAAAACCAAGTCTTAACCCTCAAACAGCCCTTTAACCTTGTGGGGTCCAACATTTTGGGCCCCACAAGGCTGTGCAGACCCCACAAGTATACTGTATTCCCCGGTTTTTGGACCCCACAAATAAAGTAAAACAAGCACACACACACACACACACACACACACACACACACACACACACACACACACACACACACACACACACACACACACACACACACACACACACACACAATGGTTCACTCAGTGTTGTTTCCATAGGGATGTCTGTTTATACCAGGGTGTATTAAATAACTCACAGCTATTGTTTCAAGTATCTGCTTTGATAGATCATGCACTGTGTTTTATGTTAATCTCTACCTTTTTATGGAAAGGAAGATTTAGGATGGGCTAAGGTGAACTTGTCATGCAGTCTGTTAAATTGACTTTGGATAACAGAGCTAAATGCCTGAGAGGCTGGAATAAAACTGACTTGTTTGGTACCTGATCCCTTTCCCTTTAGTACTTTTGACGTCAACTGTTATTGTCATGATATGTATATGTCATATGTTATTGTCATGATATGTATATGTCATATGTTATTGTCATATATTTATCTTTTTTCCTTCTGTTAAAGATTTTCCCTCAGTTCCTGCCTTCCTTTATTTTTCCACTCTATCTGCTGTCCTGTTCTAATAACAAGTTTTTTTCTTTCTGTCTGTCAGAGGAATGAGAGATTAGAAGCACCATGTTGCCTCCATGACCTCTTCTCTCTTTCCATCACTCCTTCACTCCTATTAGGAAATCAAATAAACCTTCACAGGGAGGTGTTTACTAAGAGGGCTGTTGAAACAATGATGATGAATTGATTGTAAACAATGAGCTTTCTCTTCCCATTTCCCATTTATTCCAAGAGTCTACAGCTATGATGATTACCATGTTCACTATTTAAGTAGGGGGGGGTGGCTGTTGGGGCTGCAGCCCCAAATGTTGGCCTGAGTCATATAGGGTTTTAAAATAACTTCAACTGTGTGTCATTTTCCCTCAGTCTCTCTGACTGGACCGGAAAATCAATGGAGCAAAAGTTCAATTACTGTGGAAATATTGCCACTCTACAGCGTAGTATAAGAAAAGTAGAATTCAAGATTAGTAATGCTGTTTACTCCAAACTCCTATCCTACCTCTGTTATGTCATGCCTAACTTCAAAATAGTATATTTAACATCAGACAATTTATGCCTCTTTTTTTGGTGGCAGAAGTGAAAAATTAGTTTTTGTTAAGTTATTGTGTTCTTGTTTTAAAATGATAAAGAAGTAGATACCATATAGGATGTAGGCTCTACAGGATGATGTTTTTTCAATGGCAACTATCATGTTTTTCCCAAATAATGTATATCTTTTTAGGAATTCTATTGAAAAATAGTGCATACAGTATGGCTGCAGTAACTGTGGGGAAAAAATCTCCCTGGGGGGAGCTTGTTTTGTGCCAATCCATCATGTAGATAAGAATCTATTTCTGTGGATAAATAAAAACCTTGATAGATGCTAGATTAAAAAATCTGGTTCACCAAAGTCATTAGGACTAATCCTCTGGGCACCAAGGATATCTGTACCAAATTTCATGGCAATCCATCCAGTAGTTGCTGAGATATTTTAGTCTGGACCAAAGTGGCTGACCAACATTGCTATCACCAGTGCCATGCCACTAGCATTTTAAGTTCTGAAGGAGGCTAACTGCTACTACTACATTTTTGTTCTAGATATTGTTCTGATAAAATCCATTAAAAAATGTAGTCATGTTTATCAGTCATGTCCACCAGATGTCACACAGACGTGCTTTTTTTCTTTTCATAATCTGACATCTACAACAATATTGGGATATTACGGTCCAGTTCAAAGGTGTAAGACTTAATTTGTTATGCTTGTTTTAACATAACATGCTAAATGTCATTCTTTATGTAGCATTGAATTTGACCTTGGCTACATTTAGTTGACTGTGACCAATCTTTCTGAAGGATCCAGCTCACAGGCCTCTCCTCCAACTGCTTTTGTATTCAGATGAGAGTATAATATATAGCATATGTTCTTCCGCGGTAATGCTCACTGTCCATTTTAAAGGAAGTCTGCAGATGAAAGCATCGCTCCCCGTTTCCACCCCTTTCTTTTCCTCTCTCCTTTCCTTTCTCTCTGTGTTTGAGAGAAATATTTGAGTTCTCTCTTTGATGCAAATGACGAGGTTTTTCCTCTGAAAGCAGAATGTAAGCACCATAACATGGACTCAGAAGGCTCCAGACGGTTGTTGGGGTTCCTCCACTGCGGCGGTGAAAAAAGAACAACAGCCAAATGTCTTATTTTTGTTATTTCTGTAATTTCTAAAAAGCCTGGGGTTAAACTGTTTCTGGCTCCACAGTTTAAACCGCTTTTGTTTATTTTCTGACCATGAAACTAACCACAGAATAACAGTGGGAGCGGACTTGTTGGAGCTCTGCTGTTTGGTCTAGCTCGATTTTCCCCGCTCGCTTCACAAATTCTCATGCATGCAGGCCTTTGATGGAGTCACTGTGACTAGCAAGAGAGCACTGGCCATGTGATAATCTGTTTCTGATGGACATAAAGATTAGTAAGACTGATGTCAAACTCTCCCTTTTCGAACCCGCTACAACTGCTGCTTAGGATGTCACATCATGTTGGCAGAGTATGGTTACAATCAACATGTACCACGTTATATTAGTCACGTATTAAATAAAGATATTGATTTGTATCTCGTTGAACCACATGATCTTTAAATAATCCTTGAAATGTTTTCTGCTTTTGTTTTGTTGTAAATACAGTGTTACACATTTTCTCAGTAGATAAGAACACAATTAATCATCTCATATTGAATGGTTCAATGTTTCCAGAAATAGATTTACATCGCTTGTAGCATAATCTTACAGTTCAGGGTTATAGTAAATGGTAAGTAGCATCTTAAAACCGTTTTTCTCAAAGAACAAAGCACAGTCCTGATATTAAGATGCTTCTAGCGAGCCCTATTTATATTATTTATCAATTTGTCATAATTTATTGATGAGCTGTCAGCAGAGAGAGAGAGACGATTGTGGGCTACAGCGTGATTTAGCACTGTGGAATGGTAAAGCACAATGCTGGGCTCAATGGGTTTGTCTGAGATCTTTAGATGTGGCTCTGGCTTCAATTACACGTAGCAACCAGATATTCCCGGGATAAGAGCAGAACACAGATTTATGCCAGGACAGATTCTCCGTCCCATCTACTGTCATGTCTGTCTTGGAAAGCATTGAGGAGGCCATAGGTCATTTTTGATCATTTGACAGTTAAAGGCAGCAGCAGCTTACAGATAATTCACCTTGAGGGGACAGAGAAGCTGTGTGGGAGAGAATTTAATGTCTAACCTTAGCTAAAGGATATAGACCAGCAAAAAAATAAAAAATACATCGGGGGTCGACTCTACTACGATATATTTAAAATATTGAAAAATCAGCGCGTGGATCTGAAATTTGATAAGTAGTAACAGCAATTTCCTGAATGAGGCTTTCACATTTCACTGCTGTTCTCTTATATCACCATTCATAACAGTCAAAATGATCCTGATGGCCGGCTGAGATAAATGTTGTGGCCTGCTGGAAAAAAGTCCTAATGTGTACCATGGTGTCCAACTGCCAGTTTTCTTACCCTCTCGCTGTCTCTGTTACTCTCTCGCACACACAAACACACAGTCATCTGTCTTTTTGAAGTAGCCCTGCACAAAGAAGCACTTGTCCTACAATCTGCAGTACTCATTTGTCAGTTGTGCAACAGCGGACAATCCAACACTTAATAACCTGGTGGCATATCACTGACCTTGAAGATGCCTGTTGATTTTAAGTAATAGTGACATGTGGAATTCTCCTATATACAAGTTACATTGTGGGTGAAATATGTTTGTTCTGATGTGACAGGAAATCCTGAATCGGTCCTAATCCTAACTTAATCCTGTATTTACTTATGCGTTCCTCTTTCCTTTTCATCAAAACGTGTCTTCTTTTACAGCCAAGACAGAACTGGAAATGCAAGAGAAGCAGTTGGCAGACACTCAGAAGATGTAAGAGCTTTCTTTTTCTTTAAACATTTTTCTGCAGCTGAAAAGTCACTTCTGTTCCATTTCATGGGTTTACATTCAATCTTTTCTTAAGCGTCAAAACGGTGATCACAGTTGTGAATTTAAAGGTATGGGCAACACAGGATAATGCAATTCAATGCAGTTTGAAGTGATATATTCTCACTGCAGTAAAGAAATATATAATCTTGCTGCTTTGTCAATATTTAGGACTCTTGGTTCCTTCAGTTACAAGGAAGGTGCAGGCCATCATGCCAGGCCTTCAGTAGATGGGAGGCCCCCTGTGCGGTGTCTGTGTTGTTTATCTAAGCAGAGCGAGAGTAGACAGCCTTGGCTCCAGGCTTCTGTTACTGCTGGATAGGAATGTGTTCCTATAGCACACTCCAAACAAAGACTCCAACCTGTCCACTGTATTGATCCACTGCAAATGGCCACCGCATTTAACACTTTAAAATGTTTCATCCCCTGCCTTATGCACCCATTGCTTTGGCTAGATCTGTCTTTGTCAATATGTTGTGGACATCTTTTCCCTTCCTCTCTTTCCTCCACCCATGCTTACATATACTGTGCAGTATGTGCATGTTTATGTACACAATCTTACATACAGTAGAGGTTTATTCACACCAGGTAGAGGAGTAACAAAGCTAAACACTGTATATGAGATATATAAATTGTATTTTAGTCCTGGAAGTTAATCTGTCAAGGACAAACTGAATGACTGTGCTGCTTTAGAGGCAGTAATTCCATTTAGTGTGCACTGTTCTTTTTTTGAAATGCACAGTTATTTTTTTATTTTTTTTATTTTACTCACCTATTAAATCTCTGAAACAGCATATTATTCCAAGATTAAGTTTCATATTTTGCATATTTGCTTTTCTTTGTTGTCTGACAATCTGTAGGTTTCTGTAATCTCATGTTGTAATAGTAGTGGTCTTGAAGTAATGTTTTTGTTCTCTCTCCTCAGCTTCTTGGAGTTGAGCATGTCCTTCTCGGTTAAACCCAAGGCGGGAGAGAAAGAGGTCTCTCCCAACACTTTCTTCTCCATTTGGCATGAGTTTTCTACAGATTTCAAAGACCAGTGGAAGAAGCAGAATAAGCTGATGTTACAGGAACGGTGAGAATATGATGACAAGTTTCCTGTTTCAGAATGTGACATTATACTTCATATATCTTCTTCTGAATGGACACTTGAACCTATTGTCCTAAAATCAAATCCCTTGTCTCTTCTGGGAGGGTACACCACTCTCTCACCTTTAAAATGTTGTTACAGCTACACCAATGTTTCTACATTTAGAATTTTCCCCAAGTGAAAGTTCCCGATCCATTAATAACTTGCAGTCCATCTCGTGTTCACTGAAGATCCTATCAGATTCATTCAAATTTATGAAGGGAAAAGAGGTTAAATGACCCAAATCGTTGTCCTCACCCCAGTAATGAAAAGAACACATGCAGCATCCAGTTAGCTTCCAGTGGTTTGATGAATATAAAGATACTGCTGCATATGTCAACAAAAAACAAATTGGTCCATTATGCCAAATGAAGATTGAATTGTGATACGTATTTGTAAGGGAAGCAAAAATGTCACAAGCTTTGCTTTTTCAGTAGGAAAGAATAAAAAAAAATTGAAAGCATTAACTCTTTGCTCTTTGCCATAGGCAATCATCACAATTCTCTCTCTGCTGGTTTTCCTGTAAGACTCCAGTGGAACTATACAGTAGATATAAATCCTCACCTGTATGGATATGCAAACATGCAACACTGGCGCACACAGTACCCATGTAATGAGTAGAGGCAAGATGATGTCCGTTGGTATAAATTGTACTCAGTCAATGCCAACATGCTGATTATTTGTCTTTTTAAAAGCACAAATGAGTAGTGACACTGCTGGCTCTCTCTGTGCAGCAGAGTGAGTCATTCCAAAGTAGTAGGACTGGCCCTTTGACAAACCGACATCACTACGTCCAAATACCACATGACCATAGTCTGGATGACCCAAGCTGGATTTTTTTTTTTTTTTTCCCTCCATCGGTCTTTTTTATATAGTTAATTTCAGCAGCAGTGTGAATGAATATGTGTCCGTCCAGTTATGTGCTTTTGAGGTCTCCATAGGATGACTCATGGTTATTACTGGTGTTTTTCAGGGTCAAAATGGCTGAAGAGTGCTTCAAACAAGCCAAGGAAAAGGCTTCCTACAGTGTGAAACCCAAACATGCAACTGGAATAGTACGTCTTTACACTTCTTGTCACAGTTACTATATGGTCTCATCTTTATTTGTTATTTAGCTCTAGCAATACCGGCCCTCTCTTCTTTTTTTTCTTCCCATGATGCAAATTGTCTTCTCCTTCCAAACACTTGTCAGGGTGATAAAGTAACAACACTCATGAGTGCCAGTGCTGCCAGCTGTAAATAACTCAGGCCTGTTTTTTATTTCACAGAAAGCAAAGCTGGGTCAGAAGATCTGAGGCAGAGAATGGAAAATTATCATCACCCAGCCTGTTGCACAAGCAACGTTTGTACAATCTAACATCTCATCATGACTCATCAGTCATTTTTACATTTATTTGCTTCCGGTATATGTTTTCAATTGATTTAGACCTGATGTTTTTGTGAGTTAGTTCAAAGTGGATATTATATTGTTTAAAAGTGAAATGAAAAATTACATTTTCAGCTACCCATTCATACCACTCTTATAATTAAATGAAATATTTCTACCAAAATACATCCTTAAGCTGAGATGATTAAATGTAATTGAGTCATTTGCCAGAAAATGCTCAGTGCTGTCTGAAATTTGTAGCAACACTATATCCAAGCTTTCTCAGTTTTCTTTAAGCCATATGTAGCCTATTTTTCTTATTTTTACTACAATTCCCAAGCCTAGTTCATGGGTAGGAATAAACACTTCCTCTTTGTCTCCTTAATGGTGAAAAGCACAGAATTTTATAACACTTCTACATCGTAGGTATGGCTCACCTGCCAGACCGAAAGTGCCTTATTGCACAGCGGAGGGGTTAAATGAGACATCTGAAATTAAATGTTACATATAAAGAAGAGAAATCAGTTTTACATAGGCTGAAAAATGCGAAATTTACTTTCCTTAATGGTTTAAGCAAGTTTGTTTTTAGAACCTAATCATAATTATACATGTGTTTTACGTACAGCAGCTCCTCTATTGTGGTTTGTTATGGCTTTTTATTCAGAGAGGCTATGCATACTGTACCTGTGATCTGATATAGACCTGCTATTGTTTTTATTATGCAGTATCGTGAACTTGCTTTATGTTTTAAGCAAATTCTTACGCAGTTTTGCCTTTCCTACTATGTGAGTGTGAACTCCCATATGCATATGGAGCATTAGGACCATGTGACGTTCATGTGCAATACCAACAAGTTGTGATTGAATACCCGTGACCATGAAAAAATATATTTATTGAATAAAAGAAATGACAATTTTTTAATAAAAGTCCTGTTTATCATTTGATCAACTGGGAAATTAAATGGTACAGAACGACATGCACTCTAAACACCATTGTTGTTTTATATGAAATAGATTTAATATACTTTTCACAGACATACGGGTACTTACACACATACATAAAATATTTATATATATACTGTATATATTGAATTGCACCTCCATTACACATGCTGCAGTATGTTTTTCCTAATGGCTAGTAGATTTGTGGCACATGTACAGTATACAGCCAGGCTCATTGCTGTGTTGTTTCATGTTTCTTGAAATATTTTCCTTGACATCAACTTGTGTATCATTTGGGACATTATAGAAGTGAAGGAAAATATACAGGACAACAGATACAATACTTGCAAAACACCGTCACATCTCCTACAGGAAAAAAGCATTGCTGGCAATTACTGTAGATCCACCTGCAGAAAAACATGTTATGTTACGGAAAAAAATTAAAGGGGTCACACTATTATTACAATTACTTTAAGACACTCAATTATCAGTATCTATAATGTTTTGTAGTTTAAAACTGTTGTTTGAGTCTAGTGACAAATGTACAAATAGCCAGGTAGATATAAACTTTCTGAAATAACAGGGAGGACAAACTTGTGTAATGTTGAAATTTGGCTGCTTCAATATCAGCATCTCTTGCACAGCCTCTTGAATCAGTTTCTTTCAACAGCATCAGCTTGCCAATATGGCTGCTAGACTCTGATTAAAACATCTCTGAGCCTTTGTTTAATAATACCAGTTCCATGTTTCATGTCATTTTATTTTGGGACAAGCCATTATTTGTACAGCATGATGCAGAATAGTTCAACTTGAAGCCAGTCCTTCTTTGGCGAAGTTTGTAAATTTCTGTCTTTTATAATATTCATATGATGTCATATGATGACCTTTCAAGTCCCTCTTCACAGTTTCCCATGGCTGCTCACATCCACAGACATGCAGCGACACTGTTTGACCCTCTGCACCTTACGGTGTCTGAAAGGGGGCTGCAGGTCTGGGCAGTCTAGCTGCACTGTGAGCTGTGTGATGCGGTGTGGCCTGCAGAAGGAGCAGGACTGGAACGGCTCCTGGGCCTTGTTGTGGCCTTTCCTTCCAGAGCCTGAGGCTTGGCCTCGATTCTGGGCCTGACCCGAGCTAGGGCCCATATGGCGGGGGATGTAGAAGGAGTTGCATTGACCATAGCAAAAACGGTTGACCACAGTGCGGCTGCGGCAGCCCTCTTCACTGACTGTCTGACGGAGAGGTTGGGTCTTGCACCAGTCTCTGCGGAGGTAGCGGCGCTCTGTCACTACCAAGGCCTCGCGGCTGGAGGATAGCACCTCTGGTTTCTGCTGTAATAGCCGGTGGTGACGTTCTGAGGACAGGTTCCCTTTGGTCTTGTACGGAGACGGAATGGATCCCTGGGGCCGGTGCTTTTTGGTCTCTCCAGTGATGCAGAGCACCCCAGCCAGTATGACTGGGATAGTTATTCTCCACAGCATTCTGCAAAAAGAGAGAGGCACATTACTATGCATTACATTTCTAAACAGAAAAGATGTTTTCTGAAGAATAAATCTGTTATCACATAAACAGACTCTTATGTAAACTGATTGACACGGAAGCTGGTGTAACACTAATTAATGCAGTATATGACAGTCAGACAATTGCAAACATAATATAAATATTGCCAATCATGGTTGCAATTGTGTAAATATTCATTCATGTTGAACCACCTTTGCAGTCCAGCCTTCCAGGCATCATTGAGGAAATGAATCCATCACCAGGGCCCCCATTTGTCAGCATCTCTGTGTCATTACTTCTATTTGCTTTCCTCTCAGCTACGCAACTCTTCCAAAAATAAACAAAACCCTGCCATCAAAGGATACACTTAAACACCCATAACGAGAAGGGGAAGTTGATTTTATTGGTCCCGTCGCCGGGTAAAATAATTAGGGCTTTGCTTACTTTAGTCATGAACTATGCCGCAGATATGTAAACAGGCATTAGAGAGGCCCATCTGCATGTTATTAGGGGAAGATTTGGGGAAATCTACAGTACCCTTTGGGAGTCCACTCTTCTACTCTTTGGTGATATACTATGGAGCAAACTGAACTAAGATTGACCCAGTGTCCATGAGTGTCCATAATCACCATAATGTAAAAAGAAAGATAGCATGATCTAGAGAAATGATTTCTCTGCCATTCAGGATTGAGTATCCACCCGTGTGCATGCTGTCAGCATTTGCGCCTGCACATTTTTGACCATCACTCAAGCATCTTTTCAGCAGATGTTGCGCTTGACAAGCGTTGCATGACATCAAGTCAGAAATTCTGACAGAAAACCAAACTGCCTCAAGGCCATTGGCTGCTACTATTAACAGACTCTTCTTTGCTGTGTAAAATTGTATGTTCTCTTTCCGTCTTTCCTGGACCTGCAACTCACTCTGACATGGAACAAATTACTTTATCATAATCCACTTTGTTTTTTGCCTCCTTTTTTCTGCCCTTGATCCTTGAGGTCATGGAAGCTCTGTCCGAGCTGCACGAGCACAAGTCTGTATATCACTATCCCGGCAGCACTTCACGTAAGCTAGACAGCAGCTGTTTGACCATCTAGCAGAAACGTAGTTTGAATTCTAACCAGACTTTTTCTATAGCATATCACAGATATGAGATATATGTTGGCGTTATATAGACACAGAAGATCTACTTGACTTTGCTTTCTTGTGCAAATCTGATCTCGTTTTTTGTTTGTTTGTACACTCTGCCAAGAAATCGGATGTGCTCTACACTTCTACAATCAAGTCTATTGTTGATATTTGCTTTTTCCATCTGAGGATGTCCAAAAGACAAATGCATTTTGAAATTAATTTTCAATGCGAACATCACAGGGAATATACATATATATATATATATATATATATATATATATATATATATATATATATATATATATATATATATATATAACTTATATCCTGTGAACTCCTTAAGGATGGAAACTACATCTCAGAGCCGTGCTTCTTCTGTAGACAGACATTTTTACATACACACACAAGCCAGCACACACGCCAATGCACACCCATCATAAGGTTAGAATAACTAAACCGAAGACTCCCGCTGGGTCCTTCCACCACCTACTGCATCAGGTAGTCATGACCCCACTCCATCTTCCAGTGATCTACCGTACATGTACAACACAGTCTCATTTGTCTTTAGCTGCTCTATCTCATTCCTGCTGACTGTGTATTTAAATGCATGAACCCCTGGTCAGGGGAACAGCCTCTGCTTCTGTTTGCAGGCTCTTGTTCTCTGTTTTCCTGTTCTCCTGCTGTCCATCATTTAAAGAGGCACCCTGTGACTCTAGTGAGCTACAGTCTGCAAAGCCCCCGGGAGTTTTGAGGGATGACCTGACCGACTGTGTACATAGGGCATGACGGATGGCCTATACAGCCAGCAGCAGCACTCCCTCTCCACTCCCAAACTCTGCCTAAGTATGATAGTGCCGGCCCTGCTAAGCTATCCTCATCAATCTCTGAAGCAAGACAAATTGCGGTTTTGGGGTAGGATTTGGGGGCTTCGGGGGGAGCCCCTGAGGTGGTTAGTGGTTGGGGTTAGGAGATAGAAGGAAAGGGGCTGAAAAGATGTTGGGGTTTGGGACAGATGACCTACTGGGAAACAAAACCAACACCACTTGGGCTTCATGCACAGTATATACCCTCCTCCCACAACTGTATGTCTCTCCACAAGCTGTTTGTCTCTTCATTTCTTTCCTTCCCGATCTGTCTGTCTCTCTCTGATGCACAACACTAATCATCAGAGAGTCGCGGAGACGGAAGGAGACTGTGGTTTTGTGTGTTAATGCTGAGGCATAACTGAACCGGACCTTTCTGTCTGCTAAACACTAATATTGTTCACAAACACAGCTTTATGTTTTACCAGAACCACAAATACTTGGGGGAAATGCTTCACTGAACTGTGGCAGACCTTGGTTCCAAATTTCAGACCTCTAATGAAATTACAAATACCAGAAAGAAATACCAGAGAGACTGCCGAGCAAGACACAATTCTTTTTGAAAACAACTATTATCATCAGTGGGAACTTGTTATGTTTTGTTTTTTAGAATGGCATTATAGTACCATGGTAATGTTCTCTGGAGAACAATGGCTCTTTTTTTCAAATTTTTAAGTGAAATGAAAAACAAAATTAGTCATGAAAATGTCCATCCAAGATGCAAAATATTTCTGCATTTCAGATTTTCAGTTGTTTAATAATTAAAAAAAGGAACAACAATCCTTTCAAGACTTTCACATTTGTGGACACAGATGTACTTCCACTAAACCATGTGAAACATCTTCCCAGCATGTCTTCAAAGGCAGGTTAAAACAAACAAAACCTGATGCCTCAATTATTGGTGCGTCAGAAAGTCTCATACACAGACTGGTAAGTGCAGTTAATTACAGTAGAACCGCATTTAATTCACCGTGCAGCTCAAACCTCAATCACACAAGGGTAGCACACACGCACACATGACCACACACACGTGCACACACACAGACAGACTCACACACACATACACAGGATATAAAGAGGGAAAAAAGAGGTAAATGAAATGTTTTCACTTGGAGCCAATTACACAAAGAGGAACCATGTCATTATCTGCATTTGCGGATTCTATTTTCCCAAACTATGCTTGGCTGTTGGCTCATTAACAGTTGTGGGGGCGGTGGGGGGGTCTGTTTGGGGGCTTTTCTGTGTAAATGTGTCCAATGCCAACATTGCCAGGAGGCTGCTTCAGGCAGTTTGGGCAGCCATTTGTCACCACAATCCATCTTGATAATGACTAGCAGCCCATATATAATGCTTTTCAAGCTAAGTACTGGCAAGAATGTAAGGCAACTCTTTCGCCTCTGCAACATTAAGTGCTTTAGTGGAGGATCAGAGGCAATTAGAGATGCTATGATAGTGCAGGGTTTCTCATTTCAGATCAGGATGACACCACTTAACTTTAGTGATTAACACCAACTTCTTTTGCACTTAAAGTGGAATTTGTTTGTTTAATCCCTTAACATACAGTTTTCCCATTTTGTTTCCCCTTTACGGTTGCTAAAATGTCCTTATTTCACGTTATCTGACAGAATCAGATTTATCACATATTCTGTATCAGCTTGTTCTAGATCTTTTTGATGCTATATATGTTTAGGAATGATGTATCTGAACCAAATACTATTTTTATGGCTTTACCATTCCATCAAATAGAAATATTCTTGTTCTGTGTGTTTGAACATTTGGCTGCACAGTATGAGTTTGCAATGCATGGCGCATCAGCAAGGTGAATGTTCTGTTGGTTAAGCTTAATTTTAACAGAACAAAATTCCTAGAACTGGCCAAAATGCAGCATTACTCTGCCATTTGAATCCAATTTCCCTCAGTGTTTTCTTAGTATCTGTTTATGTGTAAAGCGTGAACTTCACTTGTTTAGTTACTAATGTCTAATGTGGTTTAGGCTTCTATTAAATACCAGTTTTACTATCTTTAGAGGCTTATAATAAGGTGTTTTCTGTTGCTAAAGAAACTGTAATGTGTCTGTGTGCTAAATCCACTTTGACATCAGAGCGGACTGTACAAGGTGGTGCAGTCACCAGAGCTGTAAGAAGGATCAGAAGGCAAACTCCCCACCATTCACCGCACGCATACTGTAACACACACACACACACACACACACACACACACACACACACACACACACACACACACACACACACACACATATGCTTAGATGTACATCAGTTCACACATGACTACACACAAATACTGTACATTAATTACAGACTCACACAAAAGGATATACACCTGTACACAGGAACAGACAGATACAGTAAGATAATTTGTACATAAAGAACAAAGGATTACATTAACATCATTATCTCTCATTCTCTCTTTTTCATATTCACTGGTAAAACTAAACTAAATCTTAAACTAACTGAGATGCACAGTACAACATGCTGTCATCACTCACTAATTCTATCACTCACAACACTAATTCCCTGGAACCTCCAGCCACTAATTATAGTAATTTAGTAGACACTTTTATCCTGAACACCTTACAGTACCTTGAAGGCGTATATTTTTACTATGGGTGGCCCCAGTGGGAATCAATCCCTCACTGCTGGCAGAAATACTGAAAAGCTGTACAACTACTGCTGGTCGAATTACATGGTTCTGCGCTCATTCCGAGACTGACTGAGTCACTCAGTCTCACTATCTCCATCAGTCTCTTACTGACCACTTGTCCAAAGTGCTACCGTGGGATATGTCGAACCAGCACTCATTTACCTACACTTTTCTCAGTACATCCAAATGATACATGGTACTATCACGTATATAATCACTGTTTCCTCACATCCACTGCAAAGAATGTCCATCATCAAAGCATTTATCATTGTATTTTGGAATTTGGATTTATTTATTTTTAATGTAGTGGGGTAATTTATATGTCCATTTGTGTCATCTTGCATCAAGAACTTTCTTGAATGACATGGCATTCATTTGTAATTAGTGCATACTATTTGTTATTGTTTGTGACACTTTAAAAAACACCCTTAAAAAGTTCTTGAAACTGGTGAAACTTTTGAAAAGCTCTTTCACTCATAAATAATGTGTTAAATTATTAAGTGTTATAGTAGTAAAGCATAAAGAATGGTTTATGTACCTCTCACCACAGGGCGCAGCGGGACAGTAATGTGTTGAGGATGCAGTCAAGGGATGTTGTCCACCTTCAGTGGTCCTTGCGTCCGCTTCCAGGTTTCGGTTTCCATGGCAACATAATCAGTAGTATCCTCAGGCTTGTCCTTGCTCCTCTTTTTCTCCAAACTAAAGTTTCAACGTGTTGGACACAATCAGTTTTCCATCTCCCTGGAAAAGTTTTGTTTCTTTCCTTACTTTCTCTCTCAGTCTAACTTTCTCTTATTAGTCTTTTTGTTTTTAGGATTAAGAGAGAAGCTCCAGGTCTCAGTCACAGTAAGCCCATAGCTCCGTGCTGTGGAGACTGTCTGTCGTCTGTCTTTGAGAGTGTTTGACTCACTGTAAAGCCTGCCTTAGTTTGAATCCCCACCACCCCCTTCCCTCCTCAAGACTGGGAGGGTTTATTCTATTGGTCATTGTGTGAATCAAACCAAGCTTCACTTCTTTCATTTTAGTCTGTCTTTCCCTGTGTCTGTCTCTCTCTGTCTATTGACATTTTTCTCTGATATATTTTATTGTAATGCCCACACCTCCATGATATATCAAACCTATCAAAATGACTTTTCCTTTGTTTTCTTTTTCCATTGTAATTTTTCTTCCCCTTTTCCCCTGTGTTTGATTGTTTACTTTTACATTTTTAAGAGGTGGATGACATTTTGTCAACATGGACAATAAAGGACAAAATTGTGAAGAAACAATGAACTCCTACAAAAAAAAAAAAAAAATTATCCTCTCTCATTGGCACTTTGGCCACATCGCATTACAACCCATAATCCCCAATCCTTAAATCATTGTATGCTTGTACCCAGACACACTAACAGGGTGCTTTGGAAAAAAAAATGCCACAATTCACATTCCTTGATGCAACTGAGACAATAATGTTTGTCTGTATTGTGCTGACCACTGGGCACTGAGACTGAAAACACTGACTGTCACTTCTGCCATCAAAGAGCTGAAACATCAACAGACCCTGCAAAACCTCAAAGGGGTACAGTCTGAACAAAAACTGCTTCAGCAGACCAGAGGATGATGGCACTTTTGCATGACAAAACTTCATTTATCTGCAATACTGTGGTGCATATGTGTTGAGGAGGAGCTGGTTGCTAAAATGTGGCAGATCCATGCTGTAGGATATATTTTAACACCCTCTCGTGGCAGAAAGCAAAAGTGCATTATTCAAGCACTGTTACTGGATTCTTTTAACCCTGCAGAGTGAATGTTACGCAAGTCTTCATTACTGAAGTGGAACTTTGTGTTCAAAAAGTTCAAAGAAATACAAACCCAGCCCATAGTAACAGATAGAGAGCCAACTTTAATAATACAAGTAAGTAAAAGTGTCTTTAAATATGGTATAAAAATAAATGCAGGAGAGAATAACAAAGAATTATGTTCTACATAAGACAGGAGACATACTTTTTGTAATTTTGAATGTGACTTTACAAGTGCAAGGAAAACCATATGTGCTTATTATTTTAGTGCAATAAAATAATGCAAAGCAAAATAAATACACCATAAATATTCATAATAATAATAAAAATCATAATATATATATGTATATATATATTGTATATTCATTCTGCACAACACTTCCCATAGCGTGACAAAGTATCTGTGACCTCAGATCATGAAAAGCGATGACATTGGTTAGATTTATCAGTTAAAGCTGTCATTTGATATATTTTTTCTATGTGTTTTTCTTCTTTTTTTTCTCTCTCTGACATCATTGGTTTAGCTGGAAGTGAGAGAGGGGGTTTCAAACACTGGATTTGATATTCTTCAATGACATTTTTCATCTCGCCAGT
The DNA here is from genome assembly GCF_031162955.1 of Sander vitreus. Lineage (NCBI taxonomy): Eukaryota > Metazoa > Chordata > Actinopteri > Perciformes > Percidae > Sander > Sander vitreus. The sequence continues at coordinate 20,827,291 of NC_135871.1, read as the reverse complement.
CTGTCAGTGTCCTCACAAGTCCAGCAGTGCCTCCTTTCCTAGATTACTGGAAATACATAATGTACTGTAAGAGGAGAGAGAAGAAGGAACATCCTCTCCATGGACATGCAACATCCGGTGGACAACAGACAAACAGACGGTCCGGCTCATCGCCTGGCTGAGCCAAGAGTGGATGGACAGACAATAATGATGAAGAGATGAGATGGTCCCCCTTCTCCATGTCCCAGAGAGAGAGATGGCATTGATTTTAGCATGATGGCACACAACTGGTCAGCCTCTTGGGTACAAGTGCTTTCCCCTGCTCTGTGAAAGAAGAGAAAAAAAGGCGAAACAGTGGAAAATAGAGAAAGAAGTCAATATGTAAATGTGAATAAGAGATAATTTATTTTCTGGTTGAATAACAATATGAGCAGCCATGGACATGATGCTGGAATTGCACATTTTTTATTGTATGCACTGTGCAAATTTAGCGTTTGAGCTCAATGAAAATGTAACATTACTTATAGTATATTTAAAACCTGTATGTATCAGACATTACCTGGAAGCGAGAGCCTTCAGAACAAGTTCTTACTTTTCTGAGGGGACAAAAAAGGACACATTAAGTGAAGTAGTTTTATCATGCAGAGGATTCAGGTGGCCATGTACATATATATAAAATATAAATTATAACATATAGAATGACAGTTTGCAAGCCATATAGACAAGAACTGTACTTTCAGTTCAGCCTACCTCGAAAACAGAATAGAGAGAGTACTAACGATTCATCCTTATATGACAGCCTCTGAGACTCTCTGGTATGCATAATGGTTTTAAAAGGAGACCTGATCAGCTAATTTATTATCCACACCTGAAGCACATGTTATACTCACTCTATCTGCCCCTAATTGGTAAGACCGACATGCAGGTGCCATTTTGTTCGACATATTCTTTGGTTTGACCTGGATTGCATGTTTAGGCAACTCTACCACGTATACCTCTGTATTCAGGAAGTTTATATCCATTTCAGACAAAGTACATTTTTGTGGGAGACATTTACTGGAACCTGCATTAGGAAAGATTTTTGGCATTATCACAAATGACTGCATCTAATTTCAAGGACTTGCTTGGAGTGTGAAATCCACGTTCAACTCTGCAGCTCAAGACAGACTAGCTTTTGTTTGGGAGTTAGAGCAAACTGTGACTAAAAGGAACATTAGCACAAATCCATTGGGATCCTCATAATGTTTTAAATATACCATGATGTTATACCCATTAAAGGGCTAAAATACCTGTATGTACTTACTGAGCAGAATTATATCAACCCTGCCCCTATAGCAGAATATACTGTATGTCACTATAGGTGAGTACAACAGATTACCGGGAATGAGCTTAATGTGCTGGGCTCAAAGTGTGATTTAACAGACTTTGAAAATGCGTGACTGTAGGTGCAAGGAGGGCAGGTTTCAGAATCACTTAAGAGTCAGTGTATGTGCAAACAAAAACAAATGTTGTAAGCATGAAGTGCCGTCTTATATTAGACTTATTTTCAAACTAAGACGGCATGTGTTTTTTACCTTCTTCTTGGCCTGTAATAACTCCTGGTAGGCACTGGAGCGGATAAAACGGCTGTAAGAATCACTCTTCATCAACTTGTAGATGTGTTCCTGTTGTAGAAACACAAATAATGAAAATAATGTATCAAAAGCCCAGAAAACACGTTGTGCTGAATTGAAAATACTGTATCAAATGCATTATTCCACTGCCCACCAAAACAAAGTTGTGATTGAGGGATTGATTGTTTGATTGATTGATTGATTGATTAATTGATTGATTACCAGGGGTGAGGATATTACAATACAGTTGAGTACAATACAGTTTTGTATTGCACACATTCCATTCAAAAGTTGAACTTTTTATTCTTATGTACAGTGTAAAATTGTACATAAGCAGAACAGAAATGTACACACAGAAATGTATTGATGTGATTTAATGTATTTGTATCATTTGCACCTGTGCATCCTCAAAAGCGTAGCGTCCAGGATCTTTGACATTCTGGGTGGTTTTGTCGTAGCTCTTGGAGTCCACGTTGATAGCACTGGGTGCTCCAGGGGCCAGAAACTCCTGCCAGATCTCCTGAACCCGGGTTGGAACTTCTCTGATGGGACGTTTCTTTAGTTCCTGGACCGCTAGCCAGAACCTATAGACCAAAATGAACGGTAAATAATACAGTAGCTCTGGACCACAAATAGGATGGGGCACAGGTAATAGTAAACTTTATGTAACTGTATGCATGTACTGGAAACTATGTAAATCAGTATTTATGCACACACTTTGTTTTGAATTGTTTCTTTTAAGAGCGTCCTTTTTTCCATTTTACACATACTACATCAAGGAATTTGGTCCATTATCTTCTCAGGAGAAAAAAAAGACATGGCTAGTAGAACTAACAGGGAGAATTTAAGTGTTTGCCTTATTCAGGGACTCCTCAGCATGGACAAATTGCAATCCTGGACAGTTTCAGCACCATGCAGCAAGTTACATTTAAAAAAAGTTAAGTTTGAAAGGGTTAATATGTACATGAATAGCAGCATGCTAATTGTTAATGATACATCTGTTCAATTATAGGGAATTACAACGATGCTCAACTGACTGAGGTATTAAATCATAATTCAATTAAACTGACCAAATTATCAGCTTTTAGCAGAAACAATACAGACATGTACCATCAGAGGGAGCAGGGGAGCTATCCTGCACAGTGGTGCTACTCATATTTAGCTGTTTCCATGCTTTGATACTCTGCAGTATTCCTGTTACCATGAATAAACTGGTTAACATAATATTCCTGCCCACCTGTGTTTTTCTTGCCACAGCTAAAGTTGCAGATTTAAAAAAGATGCATCCACTGCCCTCTTTGCTTTGATCAAACAATTTACAGTAACTGAAGGTTACTTTTACACATGGAAGAAGTGATGGCCCCAGTAATAACAGGGATCGTTTTTCAGAGCTTTAAATCCCCACAGTCTCTTACGTGTGCATTCATGGGGACAAATATCTGTTCACAGAATTACATTGTGGAGACCCATGTGGGAACAAAAGTTGGTCCCACGAAGGTTAACCATTTATTTTAGGCTTTTTAGGGTTTGTGGTTGAGGGTACAATTTGCAAAGGTTCAGGCAGCTGTAAGGGCTGTAATTTGGCATGAGACAATTACAGCTAAAGGTACAGTCTGTAATTCAAAACAAAACACATGACTTGATCCTGCTATTTTGCCAGCTATGTTGACTAATCCAGAGTAGTAGAAAGTACCCAAATATTGTACTTAAGTACATTGTTTAGGTACTTCACCTGCGTATTTCTATTTTATGCTACTTTACACGTTTTAATTTTATTTCAGAGGCAAATGTACTTTGTACTACACTTATTTGACAGCTGTAGGTACTGGTTGCTTGTAACATGTATTACATATTAAACATGTGATCATGTTATTACATTTGATGAATTGCTATAGATTAAACTATACAAATTATGACGTAAAATATGTATTTGCATCAGTAAACATGGCAGTAAAATATCCTTTCATATTTTAAATTATAATCAATTGAGAAACAAAATGTTATACTTCATATTTATGCAGTCAAAAATATTGATTGAGGCTTTAGGGTTAGTTCAAGCCTTTAGGAATGAATTCATGGCAGTATTTTGTGTGTGTGCGTGTGTGTGTGTGTGTGTGTGTGTGTGTGTGTGTGTGTGTGTGTGTGTGTGTGTGTGTGTGTGTGTGTGTGTGTGTGTGTGTGTGTGTATGCATGCATGTTGGTGAGTACCTGAGATTCTCTGAGCTGAACTCAGACTCCAGGAACTTGAGGAACTGCTCTCTCCCCACTGGATCTTTGAGAACCTCATCAATGCCGAAAGCCCACCTCTTTACCCTCTGCTGGCCTGGCTCCTTACTGGAGGAGGACACACAAAACATACAACTTATCTTTCACTGATGAAGTATGTGTGCAACAAAACGCATACAAATATATAATCTAATGTAAGTATCAATATAAATATCTATTTTGCTCTTTCTCTGGAGACATGCAACCACCTGGCTTCAAGCTCCCAGAGTGTGGCATCATCTGAGATCCATGGGTTGGATGGATCTGAAGGCGTGAGGAAGGGGTCGTATTCGACGTACTGCTCTGTGTAGGCCAGCAAACTGTTTTTTGAGGAGAAACAAAGAAAGCATGCAGTATTAATGACAGGAATATGTACATGTACACTGACATTTGACATATATTATAATCTAGTTATCACATCTGCTCCGTACCTTTCTGTGAGTCATTATGAATGCGTTGTCTATTTGTAAAATTTAATTAATGAAAGGCGAGGTGAAACCCTCCTTTAGATTGAAAGCCAGACAAGAGGGACTGACCCTGTACTTGGACACAAGGATAGAGAACTCTTTGCTCAATGCTTCTCCCTTGTAATTGAACGAAATGACAAATCAACACTTTGTGTGCCATTCAGTATCTGGTATTGTCAGCGCTGACACCCACTAAAGGAATTGTCTGGGCCCAATTACTCTCCAAGGTCATCTGAGCTCTTAACCCCACGCCATGTTAGGCCATTTAAAGGCTCAATAAACAAATCAATGGCTAAACTGAATAAAGACACAAATAACATCCCTCTCACCTCTCTGCCACTTTGGACATTTTCAGTCGATGCCTGTCTAATTGTAATTGCCAAAAGGTGATCTGAAACCATAGCAGATAACAATTAGCATACATCAGTCTCCACAAATTCACAAGAAATTGCTGTTAGCAAGTACATAATTACAACACCCACTGTATGATATTTTAATTATTTGACTTTATGTGTGCACTTAAAACTGTACTACATTGTACTTTATTAGTGTATGTACATCTAAGGATACTCAATGTAATTGTTGCATACCAAAAACAATCTAACTATAAAGTTACAGATGACAAATAAGAACTACAATTACAATTTGAGTGCTAGCATTAGTCTCGCTTTGCCAGACCTTCCTCCACAGCGTTGCGGAGGAGGGTCTGGCTAGTCCACACAGCATTCCGGGATGGGAGAAAAACATGCTCCGGTTTATTGGCATTTCTTTAAACCAATCACAATCGTCTTGGGCGGTGCTAAACGCCGAGCAGAGCCAGGGCGCTGCTGCAAATTAGAAAGAAACTTGTTTTGGTTGAACGTGTGGCCTACGTTCGAAAGTTGTTGTGGTCGTGCAACAGAAAGCTCAGATTGGACCCTGCAGAGATCTGAGGAGCAGTTAACCATAGTCCTCATAAATCCACCTGAGAAAGCGGGAGGTAACGAAAGGAGTGAAATCCAGCGGAATTTCCGGCGGCAAGGTGCAATCCCAGAAGTGGAACGTCGTGGATATAGACTATGCTAACATTGACTTCAAATCGTCAAAAATCCTATCTTTAATAGTAGAGTGCCACCTGCAGGTCTAACCTGTTCCTGCAGTTCTTCTTCTGTAGGCTGCTTGGCCTCTGGGGCAGGGGTGTGGGTTGGGCTGTGGGTACGGATATCATTCTGCAGCCCATACACAGACTGAGGCGACAAAAAACATACAGTTAAAATACTAGTAATAGCCTTATAGCTGCTGACAAGCACAGCAAGGAAGATTAAGCCTGCTGTTTATGTCTGTGTTACAGTGTAAATATCAACCCTGACCTTAAAAGAAAGGTGTAATCTACTGTACCTTTCTGGTTTTGTGGGGATTTTTCATTCTGGACGATTTCTTTATGTCAACTTCTGTTGTATTCACACATCCTGGCTGTAAGAAGAGTGAGGAGGAAATTCAGTTAATTCAGCTTAAATTTAATTATTACAACTTCAGCTGTTGTTGTTCTATGCGTTGCCCTCTAGCAAGTAGCTCTGCCACAAACAGTGAAAGTGCAATTTCGACACCATAATATGAGTTTAAGGTAATCAAATCCAATATGTTTGGCTGTGGGAAGTGATTTTAGATGTCTCTGGGTCAATGTGTCAGATGCTGGTTAATTAAACATGGAAGGTGCCAATTCTAGCAAAACTAGTAAACCAGCGTAAAATCAGAGTCTTAGTGTGCAAATTCTGGATGATTGAAGTGGCCTAATCTAGGTCTCTTCCGGAAACACAGGGCTGAGAAGCTTTGAATTAATAAATAATAAATTGATTATGTTGCTCACATAGGATGCATAAATTGAACTTATTTTCCAATTAAGCATGGAGCAGTGGCTTTCAGAGAAACACAACGTAGGAGACCCTTTAACCTCAGGGGGAAAATAAATGCTAATGCTAAGCAAGTATGTATAAACAAGGTAAAGAGCAGCAGTGAAGCTGATGTGTTATGACAGTTATTGATGTGGCATTTAATGTGTATGGCAGAGGAATACCCGCAGGACGATTTACAGTGTGTTCACCTCTTTACACCATTCATGCATTAACTTGTGTATAAATTACATGAAGTGCATAACATTTTCAAAACATTGTTTCTTTGTCAAACAGCTTGATGTATTGGTACTGCCTGTGTAGGATGTGTAGGATGGATTAAAATAGCCCAGAGAGCATAAGTGATATCTACACTATGTAATTTTGATTCTGTGCGTGTGTGGTGCAGAGTGATCAGTGTGGAATTGCTTTTTCAATATCGTTCACTTTTGCAGGAACAATTAAGATGATGTTGATAATGTCAGCAATGATATCGGTAACAGCAAAGGTGACGATGACGACAACATCAGTAATTTCACTCACCACTGGTCTGTGCACGTCCCAGAATGCTCTTTCCTGACTGTCGAGAATTTTCCTCTCAATTTTGTCTCTTTTCTTATCCACTCTGAGGAACAAAAAGTGAGTTCAGAACTGTTTTTACAGCGCACGTAGCTTATTCCACCACACGTACGATGCATTTACTCCATCACATGTTTAATGTGCAGCTCATCTGTGAAGTTGTGTGCTGGTAATTACAGGCAAGTTGTAGTAAACCACTTTAAATCATGTCAGAATGAGGGTGTAAGAGGACTCACTCATAATGGCTCAATGCGTGTGTGGTTCTTATAGAAACCTACTTCGCTTGTGCTTCTGCTTGCATAAAAATGAACTCCCATTTCCTGGCGAAAGCTCTCTGTAGCCTTGCTAAGCTCTCCTGCAAGTAAAACAAAGAACAATAAATGGGGAATAAAAGGTTTTTAAGGGATCTGGGCTGATTATGTTTACTGCGCATTATGTGTTCAGTGAACGGCTGTACGCCATCTTTAATGATCCCTGCTCACATACAATGAGAAAAACCCCAGAGTAACCCAGTGATTCATTTAATAGCTTAGGTGAAAGGAAAGTTACAAATGATGCAGTGTCACACAGGAAAACAAATGTCCTCAGTGTCAGTATGAACAGATATGTGAAGAGGGGAGTGCTGACACTAAACAATCTCTTTCACTTACCGCTTCATAGTCTGCAAGCTCCAGACGTGCTTTATTTTGCATTGTTCTTTTGCAGAGGTAAACAGCTAAGAGACAGAGAGACAGAGAGATTGGTAATAGAGGGATAACGGGATCTCAGCTGGGTTTTAACAGCCTTAAGTGGCCCTGCATTTACTCATTTAATCCTCTCAACTGCACATTTAAACTGGCCTGCAAATCACAAAGGTCATTGGCTGTGCATGGTTTCTGAGCGCCTGTTACAGTGTGTGTGTGTGTGTGTGTGTGTGTGTGTGTGTGTGTGTGTGTGTGTGTGTGTGTGTGTGTGTGTGTGTGTGTGTGTGTGTGTGTGTGTGTGTGTGTGTGTGTGTGTGCACACGTGCGTGCGTGCGTGTGTATGTGGGCCTGATTTTGATCTCTTCCTCTACTATCATCATCCCTTCATCCCTTTGTTAACTGACCATTATGCGAAGCTTCATTATGCCATTACACTGTTTTCATTAAGGGGCATCATTCATGTGAATCAGTTGCTACGTCTGAGACACTCTAACTTCCCCAAGCACTCACAGGATTATTCTCACAGCGAGCATTAGCCCTTTTCCTCGTCCTATAACTCAAGCAACAAATGAAAGACCTGCAAGGCTGTGTGGCTATTTGCTCAAATCATTTTTGGCATTATGAACGTGTTTATCTCCGCTCTGCTTTAAACATTGAAAAGCTCATCCCTGTATCACCAGTAAAACCTTCAGCCAAATGTTCACAACAGGTGCATGCATACAAACACATCCTTGGTTTCCTTCACTGGAAGGAATCTGTATCCTGTATCAGTCAGAGAGTATATGACTGAGGCAATTGACTGAGGAAAATAGAAAGCATACAGTTATTGCATGCCAACTGCGCTATATCTATATAACTATGCGCTATAATTCTAACTGTGGTCCAAGCATCAAAAACAAAATGTGAGTTTATATTTTTACATAATATCTTCATACTGCAGTTGCATTATTTGTGTTTAATCTTTTGAACTTTTGGTAACACCCGCAGCAAATTGGACAAATGCACTACACAAACATTCTGCATCATTAGCCCTATATAAGACCAGAACAGCTTTCTCACCATAGTCTGTGTTTTCTGGTTCCCAGCAGTTTGATGGCCAAAAGTATGGAGTCTAAAGGGAAAAACAGGTCATTAAGAAAGAAAACCACATTGTGTTTTGAATCAAAGTTTGCACTGTCGTGCAAAGTGGGCACACAGTCACAGCCCTGCATCTGTCACAATAAAACATTTTGTTGTATAATGCGCTCAGCATAACATCTAAAGCACATAAGCTCCTTTCAGCGAGCACTGAGAGCAGACACCAGCAAGAATCTTAACCCTCCTCAGGCATCACTGTATGGACTGGACTTTCTTCAGATGAAAACCTGACCTAAAGAGCAATGTGAAGCCTGCTACACACAACACAAACAGCCTTAGGCCTTGATTAACTTCATTTAGTTTTGTGCTGCACACTCAAGGGAGCTTGCTGGGTTCAAAATCAATTAAACTGTCAATCCCACTATTGACATTCAGAGTGAGGTGTTTTTTGTTATTTTCAGGAACCTCTATTATGGAGAATTATGGAGCATCTCATAATCACTGTTTTGACTCCAGCATTTCACACAGAGGCACTTTAGAAGATCGACCATGACTGCAGCTTTTAGAGTTGGAAATTTGTCATGTGTAAAGGGATTTTTGTACTTTATTTTCAACAAAAAGGAATGAGCTATAGATGTTTTATATAAAATGACAATACAGAATATATTTGTAATTTTTCTCTATGAAATCTCTGGCAAACCTGTATCACATCATTCTGGACTGAATTAAAACTTTCTGTTATATATAGTCGAAAGTCTTTGTGATGACATATATGTTATAGCCTGTTTAAAAAATGATACGTGGGAAGGCTTTCTTCTTCTTCTTCTTCTTCTTCTTCTTCTTCTTCTTCTTCTTCTTGTTCTTCTTCTTCTTCTTCTTCTTGCAGTAGGTCTATTTTAAACATTACCGTAATTGTACTACTACTACTAATAATAGAGACTAATAGAGATTTTATAAGATCCTTCAACACAAATAAGAATCAGAGCATTACTATTACTATTCTTACCTGAAACCTATAGAAAGTGCCATCATCTTTGAGAGTGAGGACGTGGTCTGAGATGGGGAAGAAGTAACCATGTGCAGCCATTAGAGTTCCTAGGTGAAGAGCCTCCACTGGAAAAAAACCAGACATAAAGTCCATTTACAACTTGGTGTACTCCAGGTACAGGTGTATTCAGTTTTCCCAGCAATATTGTTCAACAGCACAACTTTATCTTCATGTATATAAAACAGTCACAAATACATCAGCATGTTTTGGGAGTGTGTTAAATAAAATGGCTGTGGGTAGGAAGGTTTTGTCTTTCACAAGTTCAATTCAACTGTCCTGCAGATATTATATGGCTATTCTGTGCTCTGAAGGAAATGTGTTAAAAAACATTCTAAAAGAGTGAGATATAGTAAGAACTGAAAAATTATAGATCTTTAATTTGGATTTCATCTCAAGCCTAAAAATGAGTTATATGTCACTTTTCTAGTAACAGTTTGGCATTTTCAGGTTTAAAGGAATAGAGAAGAAGTCTGACACATAACCTCCCATAAAACGTCAAATTGTTGTTGTTTTTCCACTTCAGTTTTTGTAGCGATTAGGCAAATTAGATATATATATGTAATTCCATGAGCTTCAGGTGCAGCTGGGTGGATTTTGTTACCATTTGACAGAACCAAGCTGTTTCCTCATTTCCAGTAAGCTAAGCGGCTGCTGCCTTATGTAGCCTTATGTAAACTGATATGAGGGTGGTATCAACCTCATCATCTAACTCTCCGCCAAAGAACGAATAAGCTTTAAGGATCAAGATAATAAGGCCTGTAATATAAATTCTGATTTATCTTTATTCAGTTTATACCGAGGCATTAAAAGATAAACCTGTTTTGGGATCCCACTCTTTCAATTAAAGAAGACTATTTGATTATCCTGCAATCAATAGTTCCTCATCACAGATCCTCAGGCAGCATACAGTGTTTATTGTCACACAAGCTATTTAACTTTATTCACTTTTAAATTCATCTTTGACAAAATGGCCAGAATGAACACCATGGTCCTGAATAAGAAGTTGCTGCTATAATAGAAGAATAAGCAGGTCTCCAAGCAGAACAACGGGAGGTCTTGCTGATTAGCCCACCTTCAGCCAGTACGACGGAACTCATCAGTCAAATCACCTGATGTTGTGCTTCATGGTGTCAACATCTATTATTCATGTTTATAATTGTGTGTTGACAATTCTCTGTGACCTTTTTTGGTCATTATGAACAATATAGAAAACAGTATATACATGTTGTTTCATACAGTTGTGTCCCTGTCTATTTCTGCCATGTACAGTACCTTGGTTATTTATTGAATGCTTAGTGTAAAGCCCAGGGGAGTCCAGCAGTAAACTGTGATCTTACTGTAACACAGTAATAAGCTAACAGACACAAAGTTTTGCTTGAAATAGTCTAAATATGCAGTTATGAATGCTTTAACAGGATCTTATACTGTATGCATGCATAACATATTCACACCTCTGCTCTCTTGCTCTCTACACACACACACACACACACACACACACACACACACACACACACACACACACACACACACACATCCATATATCCACATGCAGCGGGTGTGTGTGTGTGTGTGTGTGACTGGGATTTATTAATAAATGATGAGTCATACGTTATTTAAACCTGTTTACTTTTTTACAGCAATATTATCACACATTTAGAGGATATATATATATATATATATATATATATATATATATATATATATATATATATACATATATATATTTAAAACTAGCGTTAAAAAAAGATAACGCAGATTAATCCATTCCATATTGATGTTTGACCCGGAGCCGTTCTAGCACCATTGGACTGTAAAATGAAGGAGGGAGACGAGAATGTGCTGCCTGCATCATTGATTGGAACATTTACTTGTAAAAATCTTCTTCCTGCCAACCATGGCTACCGAAATCTGGTGCCACTGATATGTCTGCACTTCTCTCTGATGCTCTGAAACAGACGATACAGGAAACACAAACCCCGCTGCCCGTGACGCTAGTTAACACTATACTCAACAGCAGCTAACGTTAGCCTACCGCTAGCTAGTAGCTGGATAAACACGGTTACAATGCTGACAGCTAACGCTAAACGGTGTAAAGTTTGACTATGTTTCACTGTAGAGGATTCAACACCGGTATATATATATATAATTTACTGTATATTATATGTTGGTGTGTTATTTAACCAGAAGAAGAAAGAGTACTTTCTGTCAAGTAACTGATTTTTCTAAATCCCCAAAACAGTCCTGCCACTGCATTGTCTGCAAAGTCTGTTATTTTTGCTAATTTTAAATTTAGGAAATCACCCAACACATTTTAAAAGATGAAAACAGCCAATTAGATCAAGCTGGACAGCAAGTGCTAATTTAGTATCCAGTACAAATATTTCATTTATTTTCATTTATAGAAACTGTACAGTATGATTGGCCCAAACAAATAACTGCAAATCAGACTAATGTGATGGAGGGATTTCGGAGGGATGAAAAGATTAACCAAAATTGTTTTGTTGTTGCTTGTAAGAGTCTATAAAGATCAATTTCTTATATCAAGGGAGCTTCGGGGTTACATTTTACATATCGCAGGCTTTTCTATAACCTTTATAGCTGGCTAAACCTTGGACTGGAATTAGTCAAGTTGTCAAGACAGACCAGCCTTGGAGTCCGGGGGGAAACCACCCTTTGATTTCATCATATTACCAGCTCGGTGCCAAATACCCAGCAGTTTGGAGCCCTGCCAAGTGGAGTGTGGGAGTATTCTTCCAGCTGAGCTTGATCTAAAGACAACGTAAGAGATTCTGTATTTGTAGTTATATTTTGATTATTATTGTTTGCACTATACAGTATGCGCTGTTTGGAGATTTTCAGATGATCAAGAATCTTTGCTTAAATGGTGGAAAAGACTCAAGTAGCCTACTGTACTTAAGAGTAAATTTGAGTATTTCTATTGTTACTTCATGCTTCTACTCAATTGCATTTTACAGGAAAATATTGTGTCTTTAGTTTCTAGTTACTTTTCAAAAAAAGCATATAATAGGGTTATGAAATACTATGAATTGTTAAAGATTTGACCAGTGGTTCCCAACCTTTTTTGGATTGTGACCCCTTACAAAAAAAACAGTGTTTGGTTGGAGTTGCCATGTTTCAGATGTCTGAGTTGTGGATCAGAACTTTCTTACAAGCTTTCTTCCCCATTAATTATCTCACAACCGCTCCAATTTATCGTGTGACCATTTAACTGGGGCCCAACCCCCAGCTTGGGAACCACTGGACTAAGCTGTATAAAAAGGAGTTAAAACTAGTTCCACCTTAAATAGTAAAATGCTATTTAATATATGCATCAATGCACCCGTATTAACAAAATGTAACAATAATTTCAAATGTTATAAGATATCAGTCACAGGGGCCATTTACCTTTACTTTTGATACTTAAAGTATTTTATGTATATAGTATATTTTGAATGCAGGCCTCTTACTTGAAATGGAGTATTTTTAGGTTGTTGTATTGGTACTTTTACTTAAATAAATGATCTGAATACTTGTTCCATCGCTGGTTTTAATCAACTAAGGAGTAGGAGATAGTAGATTTATACTGTACAAATGTGCAACTGAACTATTAGAAGACTGGTGAAAGAATAATGCTACTATTTCATAGGTCCACACTTCAAAGAAAGTTACAGTCTTTTATACATCTGTATGCCAGAGTAGCAGTGTACAGAGGGGTGATCTCAGGAGACTGAAAAAGATAATTTAAAGGGTTTTACTGCAAGAGTGACTCTTGAGTCTGATGAGGAGGAGGTTTAAAGGAGGTTGGAGGAGAAGAACAGAACCATTATCCAGAACAGTATGAAGCCTTTCCATGCTGATGTCCTCCCTCAGAGATCATTTTACCATCTGGTGTTCCACTGAGCAGATTAGGTGCTCTTTCATATGCAATGCACATCCTTAATAACACATGGGTACACACTCACTGACAGCTTGACAGTTTTTTGTCGATGTCCTGTTGTAATAAATTTGACTATTTAATAGTGTTGTTTAGTCATGTTAAATGTTGCTGTTTGACAACTATATTCCCCCCACAGGGATCTAAATTATTATGTACTAAATTACTAGTGAATGTATAAATGTACTGTATGTATCAGTGGTGGCTGGTGACTCAAAATATTAGGGAGGACAGGAGGAAAACCAGCCCCCGCGTCATGTTATTTTATACAAGTTGGCTACTTATCCCTTATCTCTACCTTCTTGTGTTCAACTGAAAATTAAGCAGTAAAACAATTAGAATCAGAATCAGATTTATGTATGTATGTATGTTTTTAGAGCATCGCAGCTTAATCTATTACTTAATTAATACTCATACATGCATGCAGAGATGTTCATAGATGCATTTAGAACATATTGTGTTTCCCACCTTCCTGTCTCACAAGCTCATTTATCCAGCAACTTAGACATACAGTATATGTCTAAGTTGTTAAAGTTTATTAGAACACAGCAAAAGTATAAAGTGAAGACATTTTATTTCACAGTTTCCTTTGCACAAAGGAGGATTTGCTTTTGAATTCGGCAATGAAAATGTTAATTATGATACTTTGAGTACTTTATCTATATTTTACAGACAGGCCTAAGGGCTTTACAATGTCATACTATTTATTTTATCAATAACATTATCTAATTTATACCCCTGGGAGAGTGATTTATTTTCAGGCAGGTCCAAGGTCAGAAGAGCAGCAGACTGATACTTGAACTGATTAGGTTTTTACAACCCTGCTTGCCTAATTGAAATGATAATACAGCAAAGCTAATTCATACAGTTGCCTTAGTGATTCTGTGAGTAAATTAGTCCATAGTCCATTAACCCCTTTGAACCTAAGGCTGTTTTTGCCAGATTTTCACTTCCTTCATTTACAGGCTTATGCCATTGTTACTGTACTGTTACTGTATGCATGCTATACAGTATATTGATAATGCAAAACAAAAAAATATTTTCATGCATTCTGTCACTTTGTTTGTTTTTCTTTGTCTTATGGGATGAACATATTTTGAGATTTTCCCACCAGGGTTCCCATCATGCTTTGGGTGATTTTGGGTAAACAGGAAGTATAACATTCAGTCAGTTAGCTACGGGCAACACTAAGCCAAATCTTTTAAGCTTCATGTTTACATTTTGGTGGAAATGGAGAGTCATGCAGAATTAACTTCTAGCAGTTCCTATTTGCTCTGTAACCGCAGATATACAGGCAACAATCAACTGGATACGGCCAGTTAAGTGAAAAAGTCTTTTTTGTATAATTTACAATTGGATTTATGGATGTTTATCCGTGATGCGTTAGGGATACTCATATCCCTGTAAAGAATAAATCATGCTGGTACCAATCAAAGTGTTTCAATGTGTTAAAATACCCTTTTCTATGTTTTTTTCAGAAAAGCGGATCAGGTCAGTTTTGAGATCACTGATGAATAACTAACTAAAGGATTATATGCAGCGTCCACATCATGTCAACCTGTGGCTCCTCATTCACATTTATCCTCGGAATGTTTGCAATCCCTTAGTGAGCTGTCTGGACTGCACATTAATGCATGCTAATAAATCAAGTCTGGGCCACCCTGAATGTGGTAAGCAGTTAATTCCAATAGTTCCTATGCCAGATAAACCAATTGGCTTTAGAAATACGGTAAATTGATGTGATGATGTATAATGGTCTGAATTGTGATACACATATAATGACAAAGAGTTACACTTGCAAAACATTCTGCTAAAATGTCCCAAAAGACATCTAACACTTTTGAGAAGAACTTAAGAGGAAGGAATTTGTGCCAGCTAATCAAATGCAGTATTGAAGCAAAAATAGGATTGGGGACTACAAAGATTGCTAAATAGGATGATAATGAGTTCATCTGGAGTGTGTCAGTATGTAATTTTTTTAAATCTCCCAATCCCAAATCAACTTTGATATAAACTCATGTGCCTTTGCATAATAAACATGCTGCTATTGTGCTGGAAGCCAAAACAATTGCATTTCACATAGCTGTGTTTGTCAGCCCCACCAAGAGGTGTTCTGTGCCTTAGTTTTGCATAGCACTCTGTTCACCACCGCAGGGCAATTGACAACTTGCTTTGCGTCTGTCTTAGAGTCTTAAAGGACAGAGAACATCTGGTTGTTGATACGTTTTCAGACTCTTCAGTTATAAAATGGATGTTTTTGACTATTTTGATCAGGAATACTATTATGAAAGAGCATTTTCAATATTGCAGGTGACACAAAATGTAACACTATAAATGTCAATTTTGCTTGAGAGAACGACATATGTGTTATTGCCAGGCTTCAGTAAAAAGCGCAACAAAAAATGAACATTCTTGGCTCAGTTTAGCACATGAAGCATGACAGGGTTTTTTGTTGTTGATAGTTTATCTCTTTGTTTTGGCAAATCAGAGGTGTCCCGATATACATACATTATAAATCACAGTGCTGTCTGAGGCCTGAGGCATGGGGAAAAGCATAATCTCTATGGCAAATTTAAATGTCTGAAACTGTTTTTAGTTTATCGACGTCAATGAAAAGACAAAAGAGAATAAAAGCTTTCTGTCCACTCTGGAAAGTTCAACTGATATCAAACATTGTAAAGGAGTTTTATCATGATCTAACTACTTCCTTGTACCCTTAATCATATCCACATACACATAAATAAGTGCGTGCATAAAAACCTGTCTGATATAAAGTGACAAATTGACACAATTGACAAAAAAAAGACAGGCAGATCCTTGCATACAAATGAAACAACACACAAAGGAATTGTGAGTTGATGAGTCAGCGGAGTCTTGCAACTATGAACTTGCTTCACAATACTGAGGCACACACTAAAGCAGACAAACACCCACACACATAAACATTCCAATATCCAAGTAAACACACACCTGCAGTACACACACAAACACCCAAAACTCAGAAAAGATTTTAGATTGTTTTTCACATTTTTAGCTTACCATTTTTAATGCAATCAAGCGACCGGTATGGCGTCAGGCTTATGTCATATCTCGCGAGCGTGATAAAACATGCTCACAAGCTAATTTTATTATTTCACACGTGCAGATATTACTCTTTGCACACCCATTCAACCATCAAGAGTTGTACAGGCAGCTGCAAGCGTGAAATAAAGACTAGAGAGAGGCAAAGTATGGCACCTGCGTGGTTAAAACAAAGCAGCACGCGCACAGAGCAAAGACCATTGAGCGCCCGTGAGTGTCTGCTTTGCAAGCGGTGGGGGGCATTCACGCACTCACAGGTAAACTCTCCTCTCTAAGTTGATTTCTGCTCGCTTGAATGAAACTGACTTTTGACATTTTGGGGTGGAAACCAAGGACACCCTGGCCCTCCTATGATTGGTCACTTTCCAGGCGATCTCACCCACAGATCTCACTTCCTAATGTTACTTTGATTGACAGCTATGGTGTCACTACCCGATGTGAGTCGAGTGCAGATGTGAGTTGCTCTTGCTTTACTTTGCGACTTCACACAGATCTGTTTAGCTGTTAGCCACAGAATAACGAGATAGGTACATTACATAGCAGTAATTTATCATTATAAGGCATCACATTTTGTGTCCTGATGTCAGTTCTAGATTAGAGGCTGAAGTAGCCTACAAGAACCTGCTAACGAGAGACTTGAAAAATGGACCTAGCGAAGTTCGTTCACTGCTGGCTACAAGTTAGCAATCAAACACAACAAAGGCTGTCACTTTTATGGCGTTTTGAGCTAACGTTAGCAATCAAACAATCATAGATAGCTAAAACGTTTGCCGGATACCTCTAACATTAGAGCTAACGTTAGCCTTAGCTAACATGGCTGTTGTTAGCCTGGCCAGCCCGTCTGATTAATCCAGAAACAGAAATAATGTTTCATGATGTGGTGTATGATGTAAAGTTACTGTGTGATCGCTTTCTACTAATAAGTTAAAAATGCCAAAAATAGTATTTGGTTAGTTGGCTCTAAATTTCTGTTATGGATTAATCAGACGG
Source organism: Sander vitreus (assembly GCF_031162955.1). Lineage (NCBI taxonomy): Eukaryota > Metazoa > Chordata > Actinopteri > Perciformes > Percidae > Sander > Sander vitreus. The sequence goes on along the minus strand of NC_135871.1, from coordinate 20,809,707 downwards.
CTGGCCAGGCTAAACAATAGCCAGTCGCCATTCTTTCCCTCTCCCTATGTTTTGTTTCATGCTCGCAGCTGCCTGTGTAACTCTCGATTGTTGAATTGATGCACAAAAAGTAAGATCTGCTCGTGTGAAATTATATAGTTTGTTTGTGAGCATGTTTTATCACGCTTGCGAGATATGATATAATCCTGACACCATAGACCAGTTTAATTTTTCACATTTATTACAGTTTAACCTGCCGACTTTTAATTCTATATGCAATGAGAGGCTCAACTAATGATTTGACAACTCCCTCAAGACAGTCCAGTTCTAGGCACTTTATCACATTGGAATAAAATAAGAATAAGAAAGAAAAAAGGAGGAATAAGAACAAGAATTGCAGTGTCTGCTGTAGCTCAAGGAAACAAAAAGACAGATAAAAGAAACATGCAGATTTGTGAACTTTAATATACAGGTTATAAAATTATATATATTGTGTTATATATAAGTGTTACGATGGTCTTTTGGGACTGACACGTGACATGAGGTGAGCGTGTTTGTGTGACGCTGATAACCCAGATTTGAAGGTGTGTGAGATTCATTCAGGAGATTGTTTGAGGAAGCGAGGAGCCTCGAGCAGGCACAGACCAGGCCACACATGCTGAAGAAACACACTCAGGGAAAGATTGTTTCTGACGGGGAAAAAAATCTGCCTTTCTTGTTTTCCCACAACACAACTTTTTGTAAATAAACCTTACCTTCAATTGCGCGTTAATTAAATTGCCTGCATGAGCTATGTGTCACATCCACTGCTGCAGCTCCAACTGCTTAACTAGCTTCCCTTGTTTTTAGAACAACTGCATGCACCTGTCCCTTTCATCTTAGGTAGGCTACAGTATGTTTGCCTCACGTCTATGGCTACCCACACCCCCTGCAACTCAACCTCTTTCCTAGACAATAACCATCAGCTCTTTTACCTTGATCTTCGATGTCCAGATTCTTAATCATCCACTGTACAATTTCAGAACCTGGAATGAGAGAAAGCACATAAATATGAATGATATGATATCTAATATATTCACAGTGTGCTGAAACTGCTGCTCCTTTTTGCATATAGATGCAAAAAAAAAGGGAAAACAATGACACTCTTAACCCTACCCACCTCCCCTCATAATCACAGTTCATACCAATTCCTCTCACAGTTGCCTTACACCATGTGGGTGGGTAATAGGCCATCCATTACCAAATTTTCTTTTCTGACATCCTCTTCAAGCCAGCTCTCTTTGGCTGTAGTCCATTAATATAAATGACCAGAGAGGTACAATGGCATAATGAAGCATCCATTGTGTACAGTAACAACACAATTTGTCTGACTCAGTCAGATCATAGACATTGCAGTTGCAATTGTTTCATTTAATGAGTCAATGCATCACATCAGACATTTCCAACTGTCACAAACAAAAACTAAGATGTAAACAGGTCAAAATATGGGGAGGAAAAATGCATTTAAATGTAAAACTGAGCAGAATAAAAGGCAAGGTACTATATGTGTACATATATATATATATATATATATATATATATATATATATATATATATATATATATATATTGATTCAATCATCAAACATTTTGAGATAAGGTCTAGGGATGACTTGTATATCACGTCTTCCATTTTATCTTGTTTGAACATCAAAGTTTTTATATGATGGATGTCATTTTGCAATACATCTTCCCCATCTGAGAATGCAACTAAATCATTTTCACATCTCAGAAAAACATAACAGCATCCCCTGCCCCCTGGATGTTTTCACACCCTACCACAACATGTGACATTGGCACTTTGGCTAAATATATATTTTCTAAGCTATTATTACGGTCTTTCATGCTGTCAGGTGAAGGTATGTTGAGGAGATGAGAGCCACAGAAGGCAGGAAAAAGGTGTGAAATGGAGACATGAGGGAATTCATGCAGGGAGGCAGTCGGTCCCTGTGGCTGTCCATCAAGCTATCTTTCTGTCTGTCTGGATTTTGTCTTCACTGCACCCCCTTGCTTTCCTGCACCCTCATAACAAGATGAGATTTTCCATGGATTAACATTAATACAACCCCATTTTCACACTATCAAAGTTGACCCACTTTCTAAGAAGGATCTTAAATGAGATGTGTTAGGTAATCCTCTCACAAGGCTGTTCTCCATATTGATTAATATTATGCCCATAGATGTGTGTGTGTGTGTGTGTGTGTGTGTGTGTGTGTGTGTGTGTGTGTATCAGAATATGACAAGTGTGACAACAATATGAACAGAGTGATTAGTGATAACATCAACAATTAATGGTCCCAATGATGACAAATATTGGATTATTACTACAGCAAAAAGTATGAGGAGGAAAATAGATGAAATGTTAGAATGTACTGTAAATGGTAAAAATCTGTAGAATGACTGACCTCTGCTCAGTATTAATAGAAAACAAACAAGCAGAGTTGTTTCTATGCTATTATTCTGTTGTTCAGTTTAAGGAATGAAGGACACCTAACAAAATACCACAAAACACACTCAAAGGAAGGAGACACACTCATATTGTATGTACACACATACAGTACCTATAGGGTTTACCAGTACAAGTAGCCTATATGTTATTCGTATATGCTTTTACTGTAAGTGAATGAATTGCCAAGTGAAAAAATATCAATGTATTTTATTAAAAATTAAGGCTGCAAAATGTGGTGCAGAGGAAAAACACTACAGTAACCTGCGTTGCATCCCCGACTGTTGTGCTTACAGCACACAACGGGTGCTCCAATGAACACGAATGAAGGGGCAGTGTTCACAGAGGGGAAGCTGCAGAATGTCTTTGTTGCAGCCTTAGAAACTGCCAGGGGACTAGTGTTTTGGGAGAGGTAGCACGAAGTCTAAGCATTACACTCTTGAACTCCAGAAACTGCATGCATTTTAACAAAAGTATATTGTAATGCTTATGATGATGATGATGATGATGATGATGATGATGATGATGATGATGATGATGATGTCATTTTTAGACATAAGGATGAAGTGTAGCCTACGTATAGTACTTTAGTTAGGTATAGGTACTGTGTATAGGGTATAGGTGCAAAACAGGGCTACAAATATGCCATCTGTTGCAATTCTGTCATGTTCCCACAAATGTAGCCAGTGTAGCCATTTGATAGCTGAATTGATTGTATAATGACAAAAAGGCAGAACAGAAATGGGTCGGAGCTGATGTTGCTTGGCCAGATGTAAAGTCATTAATCAGTGTAGCCTTCCACTGCTTTAAGCAAATAAAAACACTGTGTAGTAGACTGAGTAGTAAACAAACTACAAAAAAAGAACTGTGCATCAGCTGCCCTTTATATGCCCAAAGCATCGTCATTGTTTCAGTAACGTCACTAAAGCTAAAGTTAGCTATTTCAATTTATCTGTGTCTGTGTCTATATATTGGTGCTCACTGCCAACCTCTCAACCTCATCTCATGTCAAAAAGGGCCTGGATATGTCACTGGTTGTGACAAGCCAAGCATGGCCCTTAAACCGAAATTATACTGTCCGCGTGCGCAAGGGTCCACTGGTGTCCGTGTGACGTAATTTCATTATCAGAGGGTATATGCATAGGCTCCGTGTGGACACAGAGTGTACATGTGTGGATATGTCCGTGCAGCTACTCCGCTACTAATTGGTAGCGTAGCGGTGTACTGTGCATGTGTGGAACACATCCTCCAAGCGGATAGTATAAACAGACTTACTATGTTTGCATCCGTTCCCGAGTATTATCGAGGCCTTACTAAGCAGTAAGGGTGACCGGTGGTGGTTATGGCATTGTTGGTGCAAAATCATGCAAAAATGAGATTTTTGCAAAATTTTTTAGGAACAAGCACTTCTCAATATCTGATAATTACATTATTACAAATTTTAAGTGCTTCGGTAGACTTTTATAAATCCCAAATATTTATCAATGTTTTTGACAAATTAAAGCATTTACGTTTTAATTTGATAGGCAAGGCAAATTTATTTATAGAGCAGTACTGTAGGTTTAATACTCTAAGTTTATATTACAGTAAATAATGCATGACAGTGATGATGGCCTCACTCCTCTTAGCTTTTGAATGTCTTATTTAACTTAAATAATCTCTTATGGACTTTCACTCCAGCATGGATTCTTATCTATTAGGTTGCACAGCTCGGAAATCCAACATGATTCTCTTGACATTCTGTCACTGCCAGTGTGAAATGCAAAACTGACAACTCTCTAAATACTTTCAGTGTTTTGTTTGGCCAGAACAGAGTACTAGTCGGGGAACTTAGTGGGTGGGAGCCAAGTGGAGGAGAGGAAGAGGAGAGAGTAGAAGAGCACAACCGAACAGAGCAGAGAGATAAAAGACTTACCTGAAAAAACACTGGGGATCTTGGTTAGAAAACTTTTCACTGTTCGGATGGGAATGCCATTTTTGTCATCCTGCATGCGTGCTATTACTTCCTCCATCTGGATAACACAGGCACAGTGGGGGGAGAAGAGGAGGGAGGGAGAACAAGAGAGAGAGTTTTTTATCAACTTGCATTAGTAAGTAGAGGTTATGTGTGAGCAAGACAGAAAAAGGTAAACAGATGCAAACAGGTTCTGTGTGGTTCAACCATCTCTCTGTGAAACGAGAAAGTTGGTGACTAGCAATCACTGTCTTCAGATTTCTGCCTCTCTTTTGACAAATCTCTCAGATTTGTGTCATTTGTCACATCAAACCTCGAGTAAGCTGCACGTATTGAATTCTGCAACAGCTAGGTTATTGCATTTTGGAAGTCTAGCAATGAAGTTTCTTGTCATGATCCATCACAGTATATTTGTGTCCCAAAACAGCTACATTTCCAAACTTTTTAGAGCAGAGAAGAAAAATTCATAATGTCACTCAAAAGACACAAATGTTTTGTGTTCAGCATTGACTGAGTTACAAATTTGAACCAAAAGCTGCTCAGAGGAATGACATGCATGGGTGAATAGACACACATGAAAACACGCAAGCATTTGTTTGCACATGCCACTGAGTCAGAAATGTACTGGGAGTTGTCTCAAGGGCCTGGCAGGGCACGACAAGGCAGCCACGTTTCCAAGAACACACAGAAGGGAGCAAAGCAGAGTAGAGCATGGCCGCGATACGTCAGTCGGATTGGAGGCCAAGAGATCTCCCCAAACTCCCCCCTCGGTGTAAAAATATACCCATGGAAAATATGTACACAGAGTTCAACAGCCTGGCAACACACTAATACAGTATGTGCTACATAAACAGGCACACAATAACAAGCATACATGTTGCTTCATTTCCCTCCACCTGCAAAGGATTTTCTGCACTAAGAAGTTTGGGGATCGTCAGATTCAATTTTTTTTTAAGTTGTAATGATTCTGTCAAGGTTTGTCTTTTACATGTTAAACACAGAGAACAGTGAAGAGAAGCAACAATAGACGGAAATGGGTTTTCTGACTGGGTCCAGTGCAGAGAGTATTCTAGCCATGATGTAAAAAGAGCATGGATTCATTTTTCAGTTTGTAAAAAAGACTTGGATTGGACTGTGTTCTTCAACTAGTCAACCCTTGTCTATAAAAAAGAGAATCAAAAAGTATGCCCAAATTGCAATTGACAATAGTGGACTGCCAAGCTGCCAAGATTTATTTTAAACATGCTGATGGAAATAAAAGCATCTTAGACATTAATCAGATTCCTGAATCCCAAACTGCATCCTAATGTTCTACTCAAACATCTGCTTAAACCTGTCAAAGCTGAGCACTGATCAAGATAAAATGAAGCTTGTTGTCTACTATCAAATAGTACAATGAGTAGTTGTTTATTTAGCATTAGTAAAGTACTCTATAGGTGTTTTATGTTGTGTATTAGCATTTTTTTTTGTTTAAACTGTTTCCTTTTTATCTGATTACATCTAATATATAACTAATTGTAACTGTATGTGTGGTGTCTGTATGTTGTAACTGTGCACTGATGGGTTATGTTTTTCTCACAGGTCATGGATCATTCCCTCAATTTATTTTCTTCTCCATCTTTGTATGACACACATGGCTTATCAGTGGAGCTGATCTGGAAAAGGTAACACAATTTGTTCTATTTCATACAAATGAAGGTTTTGTGTGGGTGAAAATGAATTACTGTGGCCATATTGGTGAGAAAAGAACACTTCTGATGAAAAAGCTGGGTTTGATATGTAAATCTGTGACTACTTGGCTTTGGCTTTTCATAAGCTAGTACAGTACCATTGTGTGTTATAATGAAAGCTTGTAGATAGTCAAATACCCTGGAGCTAATAATCATCCCAGTTAGGGATTGGAGCCTAATTGACAATGATGGAGCACAGGCAAATACTGTAACTAAAGAGCTGCTGGAGGACAATTTGAGGCTCAGGAAGACTAGGTTAAAATGAAAAGAGGAAGAAAAAAAAAAAGATCAAAAATACGCATTTTCAGATTATTTCAGTCTGTTCTGTTAAAATGCTCATATTATGGTTATTTTCAGGTTCATAATTGTATTTAGAGGTTGTACCTGAATAGGTTTACATGGTTTAATTTTCAACAAACACCATATTTTTTGTTGTACTGCACATTGCTGCAGTTCCTCTTTTCACCCTGTGTGTTGAGCTCTCTGTTTTAGCTACAGAGTGAGGCATCTCACTTTTGTTCCATCTTTGTTGGGAATCGCACATGCGCAGTACCTGGGTCAGCACTTCAAGCCAGTCAGAAGCAGAGTATGAGAGAGTGCCACGCTAGCAGCTAGGAGAGCATTATAACGTGTGTTACAAAGTGACGAGCGTTCGTCACAGAAGTAAAGGCTGGACTACAATAGAGCTGTTTGGAGCAGTTTGTGAACAGTGTTTTCTTTTGGAGATGGTAAGTCCCTCACTTTGTAAACCTATAACGTGCACAAAAGGAAAGGGAAAATGTTGCGTTGCGCACAAACGTTTAAACTTTACGCAGTCAACCAAATAAAATATGGACTTCTTTTGATATAAGAAGTTTTGTAGGTTTTTAATTGTTTAAAAAAACGCAAATATTGAACAGGTGGTTGCCAAAGGGGGCAACCAGAGGCCACGAACGGTTGCCAATTGACTCAATCTGGTTGCCAAGGGCAACCGGGCAAGCGCTACTGTCGAGCCCAGCTCTACAAAATGTTTCCTTGGAGGTTCACCAATGAAAATCAGGTGGGCGCTTATGGCCCTATAAAATTCAAGTTCTTAAATGTCTCCAAAAATACCGTAGCCGAAAAAATCAAACCTAATCCTAATCCTGGCTATCCTCGAATTTCTGCTTCCATTTTTTTGTTTACAGTATTGGTGAGTTTTTCTTATTGCCACACATACTGGATGTCGGGATTGTTCCTTACTGATACCAATGTCACATCAATGTTATACAAATGTCTTCACCAGCAGGAGTGCAGCCACAAAGATAGCTCTCAGTTTTAATAAGGGTCACCGCTGCAATCATAGACGTTCACATCTTTGTAAATAGTCATTCTGGGAAATGTAAGAAGTCACTGACTGAATTAGTGGGAGAGGGCAAACCAACAAGGCAGGTTGAAGAAAAAAGGGAAAATCTCAAAGAGACTTACAATATTTGATCACAACACAATGAAAGTTGTTCAGAAAATGTTGACACCTAACAGTTTAAGTATCAGAGGGTGATTTTTCTTTTGTGTTCCTCAACCAACACTAGTATAAGTTAGAGGTGTGATTCTAAAAATAAAGATGTTTTTAATTACAGTAAGAAACTCAAACCGTGCTAAGAAAAACAAAAATGAACAGCATTCATATGGTCTCCTTTTATGTGTCGCATGCATCATTCCTTTTGTTGTTTTTTAAACATATCTCTCTAAATGAATCCTTATTGTGTTTGACTCATTGGCCGTTGAATAAGTGTGCCTTATAATGCCAACCTTCCCTCTGTATCCATGTCTCACTGTCTTTCTCTGAGAGTTAGCTGGCACTGTGAGACACAGAGCATACAAGGACAACAGCACCAGTGTATACACTTCACACACTTTCTCCTATCTCTGCAACCCTCACCGCCTACACACGGTAAAATGCCACCAGCGTGAATATTCAGGATCTAAAGCTCTTGAAGTCAGGATGCTCTCTGGCTTCATGTTGTGAGGAAGAGAGGAAAGTTGTTTCCCTCTAAAGAGAGGGAAAGAGAGTCTTTCTCTCTTTCTCTCTCTGTCCCCCACCCATCCACCCACCCAGAGCTGTCTGACTGTGTCTCTGCAGCCTCTTAACAGATAAGAGTGAGTGTTTTGGCTGCACAGTGTGAATCATTGAATAATGATGGCACAGTACTCAGTACATATGAAGTGACTAACAAAAGCGCCGGATATAAGCACATACTGAGCTCCAAGCACTTCAAAGACTATCACTGAGGGCACTCAGGGTGCAATCAGAATGTTCTGAAGCACTATTTGGAGCTAAAAAACATTTCAAACTGGGTTTGTAAATCAATGCTGGCCTGTTAGATTTCTTGTTAGCCGTTGTTAAGTGCACTATAAGTCCCTTATTTGAAGGCCTGTTTCTAAGAAAAGCAAGCCGATAAAGGGATCAGTTATTAGAAAGGTTCTATCTTGAGCTCATCAGAAAGGTGGGAGGTTTTTAGGAGGAAATTTCAACAATGTTATTGTGTGTCTGAAGATAATTCATTTAAAAGTGACCTTTATCAGTTACCTGGGCAAGAAAGAAAGGAGGCTGGAAAAGATAGAGGTTGTTTTTTCCTGATTTGGTAATGATGTTGTAAGGCTGAAATATTGAGTAAACTGTGGTTATGTCCACATGGATCAGTTTAAAAAAAAAGCTTGTATCATATAATCTGGATTTTTCCCAACCTGATTCTTACAATTGACCCTTCGCTAAGCCACGCCCGAAAACTGCCACAGGCCAATCGTGGCTTAGCAACCGTAACTAGGCGCGGGAGATCTGTCAAGCTTTTGAGCAAGGGAAACATGCCGAAGCGTTGTGCGTATGGATTGTGCAAATCTGATACCCGGTATCCTAAAAGTTTGGACTGGGGGTGGAATTTTTTTCCCTTCCCGAAACTGACACCGGTGCATACATACTGTAATAGACGTGCCAGGCACGAAAGCTTGTCAGGCGTAGCAACAATAACTAAGGAGGGCGGGGCTTAGTGAAGGGTCAATTGTGATTAAAAAATAAATAAAAAAAAGGTTGACACATGAACATGATTTGGGCTAGATATTTCTGAGAACTGTTTTTGATGGCTTTTAGTTACTTAGGTTTCAATGACTGTGTGTATATGGGTTGCGTGGCATTAGGCACCTTTGTGTGCTAAGTGAGGCAGGTGAATAGACTGCTTGAAGATTAGGGCTGTAATGATACACCAAACCCACGATTCGGTTCTTTTCACAATTTTTGATCCACGATTCGATACAAACCTTGATTCTTTTTTTATTTTTATTTTTTTGGGGGGGGGGCGTAAATACAAACGTATTGTATACGTTTTTTTTCTGCCACATGGCATCGTTTTGTCATTGATTACATGCCACTTTGCAACAGTAATACAACAGACACCTTATTTATTGATATTGATTGATTTCAATATAGAGCGATCCAACGCCAAGGATTCTTTTGTACCTTAAAATAATGTTTCCAAAATCGTTTCAGTGGTTCATTAACTCGTTCGAATGAGACATTAAAATAATGGTAATGGTAACAGTAATGGACAATTCCGCTTCCAAGCTGTAGGGGGACCGAAGAGGAAAAGTGCTTTGGTGCCTACTATAAAGGTGCTGGTTGACAAGTAGCTAATGCTAATGCTTGGTCGTTAGCTAATTCTTGGTGGGTAACATAAGATTACAACATCGTTCAACATGCTCAGTTATTTTAAATATGATTGTTTTGACCACGGTTAACAACTTTGGGCTAACCCACGAATTCATCAGTAACGTTAACTGTATAGATAGACGACTAATCTAATGGTAATTTAGCCAGCTAGCACACCCCTGTCTGTCTGCCTCACTCTCTCAGCGCTGCAAGGCTTCAGTCGGGATGAGTGCTGACAACAGCTCCGGCCCGGGGACACATCCACAGTCAGCCCCCAGCCAGCTAGCAGCCAGCCACTATCATTACAGCAATCCAGACCTGGTTAGCACTTAAAGATGCAGTAGGTAAGACTTATAAAACAAAATTTCTGTCATATTTGCTGAAACTGACCCTATGTTGCAGTATAACTTCATGAAGCAGGTAATTAAAAAAAAAAAAATCTGGCTCCTCTGGCACCACCTCTAGCCTGTAGTGCGATTTGCTAAAATCCACCGCTCCCTGTTCAGATGCACCAATCAGGGCCAGGGGGGGTTGTCTAACTGTGTGTCAATCATTGCTCATGCACACACATTCATTCTCCCTTGTGGGGGGAGGGGCTTAGGAGATGGTTTTGGGCTTTAGCGGAAAGGGGGCAGGGACTGAGAAGTTGTCAATGTTCACATTTTTTGGCTAAGTCCTGGATCTTCGCAATCCTACCTACAGCACCTTTAACTCCGGTGCTAAGGACGCTAATGGAAGTTTACTGAACCGTCGGGAAACAGACCCAGGCACCCGAGTCAGAACAGAGGCCCTTCACCGGTGAAGGTGAAGGGGTGTGTTGCGATTCTGCCTTTTCACTCCGCTCCCGTTCGTGGATCTGAGTGTCGCGATTTCGGTTTCATATCCCATGTCGTTACAGCCCTATTGAAGATACATGCAGTGAACTACTATGACCTTAACATTTGAAGTGAGCTACTACATGCTAGCCGTAGAGCATTCATTTGTTGATTGTGCTGCACAACCTACAGGTTGCATTAAATTGTTTCCTTCCTTAACAAATGATGCTATCTGTCTCTAAAGTTGACCTAGATTTAAGTTAACAACTTTAATTAGATCATCTTTACCTACATATTCCTTAAGACAGATGAGTGTTTATTAGAGTCTGAGGTACCCATCAAGATACATTTTTACGAAGAAAAAACTTCATCATCATCATGATGCCCAACAACAAAATAGAACTCGAAAGCATGCACTTGTTTAGATGAGACACTGTAAGGTGATCATCCTCAATTACAGTTTCTAAAAGAAATCTACATTTGGTCTGTCTTAGCACACTATATCAAATGCAGCTTGTCATTTAATTAGGAGCTCTAGATGAGTTCCAGTTTTGTCTGTGCAGATGTAGAACCCTCACTGACTGTGCTGCTGAGGAAATTAAAAGCTATCCTTTTCTTCTCCTCTCGCTTCATCCTCTTCCTCCCTCTCTCTCGCCTAGTTGCCTGCACTGCAATGGGTGAATGTTACTGCATCAGACATTCTGGGGAGACCAGTATTACCTTGACAGTGTTATCTGAGGACAAGAGTGTCTACATGAGCAGAACAGCGATTCCTCCCAACTTTGCATCACACAATTATGCCCTTGCATATCATAGAGGAACACACACACCCACACACACACATCCACACACACACACACACACACACACACACACACACACACACACACACACACACACACACGCGCGCACACACACACACACACAGATATTTCCGTCATGACATGATACAGAACACACAGCGATTATTTGTCACATTGCAAGCAGAGCATATATAGTCTGCCATAATTAAGAGATGTGTGCGCACACACACACACACACACACACACACACACACACACAGAAGGACACATATTATGAAAGCTTATGAACCCAGAAGGTGCGGATCATTATATTTTAAAAAGCGCAGCATCAAAATGGGTGAGCAACCCAGCTCAAGTCTGGCTGCCTAAGGCGGTGCGAGAGCAGCCCAAATAGAACCTGTGGCTATATAGCATGACAGCTCGACTAGATAAAACAGTCTTTGCAGTTGCTTGATCTCCTTTCCTTCTAAATCCTGCAGTGCTTGGCTCCATGAATGAGGCAGAACCTGTGGTGCAGGCTGAGGGATAATATTTCACATTTTGTTTGCCCTCAAAAACCAGCAGTGGTTTACAAAAAAATACAATTTGCATACCAGATTTAAGGTCAATCACTTTTAATAGGATCAATACTAAGATAACAAAAGCACTTAAAGTTTTACATTGCAGCTGCGTTAAAGCACAGTGAAGTGCTGTGTCATAAACAAGTCACACATCTCTTCTACACAGGCTGAGGCATTTGCATATGGAACAAATCCAAAAACACAACGTTAAAGGTGACCTATTATGCTTTTCTGTATTTTCTATCATATATATATATAATGTTACAATGTTGAATGTTCATATTAAACGTGGCAAAAAGCATCAAATAATGAGGTAAACGTATTTAAAAGAAATCCCTGTGAGCCAAAACCTCAGATTTCACACTGTTCTGAACGCTCTGCTTTCAAAAGTTTTTTCTACTCTAGGCCCGGAGTGACGTCATACCAGGCCGGTTTTCTGTATATGGTCATCTGGTCTAGGCAGACATGCTACTTCAGTGTTTACATTACATACACTGCTACGTGTAGCTACATGCTAATGCCAGAGAAAGCTGTAACCTTTTCTTCGGATCCCATTCCTGCTGGAACATGTCCGGTTGTGTAGTATTTGGTTTAGAAGCTTTTACTGGTGATTTTTTAACAGTATAATGTTTTGCTATTTACTCCGTTGTCAATCATCTGCTGCAACGGCAGTAGTACAGAGACAGTGAGAGTGAAGCGCATGTGGAGACCCGTAAATGCTGACCAATCGGAGCACGCTGGGCTTTTTCGGAGGGGCCTTAAAGAGACAGATGCTACAACAGAGTGTCTCAGACAGAGGGTGACTATAGGTGCAGCAGCCATGGGCAGTATGAGAAAAATAAAGTGTTTTTTGAATATTAAAGCATATAAAAAATGTTCTAGTATAAACACAAAATACAAGTATGAACCTAAAGACAGCATATACTACGTCTCCGTTGGACACAATACAGGCAAAGCATACTAAATGGTTGAATGGTTACAGTACATATTATGAGCTATATTATTTAGCCTGGTATTAAGTTGCCTGCCTGTCTAGCCTTTAACTTCTATATCTATAATGGTGATATATTCAAGTGATGCTGTTCCTCTCCAGTGGTGACCTAGATTTAAGTGAGGAGAAATCTCAACACTTGATGATCTCAAACACCTTTTTCAAACAGCCTTAATTAGATTAGCATGTCTTATGCAAGGTCTAAATCTCTGAAGACAGACATGTTTATCTCTTTCTTTCTTTCTTTCTTTCTCTACTCATGGAGAGACATTAAACAAACACAAACAAGTAAAGTGAACTCAGGAATGTAGTGCATCTGCTCAATTACTACCAGAGGAGATATGCTGACCAAAGGCATTCATACTGTAATGACCTTTGTTAGACGAGAGCGCTTTGAACGGGTATGATAAAGCTTTTATCTTTACCACAAACCTTTTTTTTAATCAATCACATACAGTACAGCAGAAACAAAACTAATGCTCCACTAATGTAAAATCGTTAGATAACAAAACGCAAAGTGAAAACTCTTACATACGTTTGAATTATTAACGCAAAATGACTGTAGTGTCAGACAAATCAATCAGTAATATTGCTTAAGTATACAGTAACATTGTAATAACCCTTTATAATTTACATGAGTATGACTGTGTTCACTGGAAGGCTGCACAATTTAATCTATAGGCTATTATGCTGTACATGTTATTCAAGCCAAAAATAAACCAAATTATTAATAATGAACCAAATAGTAACCAATTCCCAATGCATATGTTAGCTATGGATTATGTTAATACTGTATACGAATGACTTTAACTTTTCATCAGTGATAAGAAATCTATATGACTGGGTGTATTGATTCATACATTCATTACACCCAAAATGTAAAGAGAAAATACAATTTTTCTGCTTAAAGTCAAGTTCAAATTGTCAGTCTTTAATTCAAATATTCACAGCAGATAATGCACTTGAAATCCAACCCCAATTACAGCAATTAGATCTCAGCACACTAGTTTTTGTGTCAGAATAAACACTTTGCCCATCAAATATATAAGTAAAATACTGCATGTACTGTCACAGCACAACAAACAACTGCAATTGTGTGCGTGACTGGAAAGTGCCAGATAAAACAATAAACATATTAGCTTGACTAACATGAACAAAACATTGTTACATTGCCAGCTAAATACAAGCAAAGTTAGTCAGACACTTTAGCCTGCACCTGTGCAGCACTGCACCACTTGGGCTTTGGAAATAAAAATGACCCTGCAAAAAGGTGGGGGAAGTTATTGAGCTCATGCTGACAAGGTTGTTGAATAGACGCCATGAATCCTAAGTCTCCGAGTTACCACAGCAACACCGTCTGCGACCAGTATCACAAGGCCAGCTTTGGCAGCTCGCCATCGCCCATTCATGAGAGAGAAAGAAAGAAGGTGGTTGTGGGGGTAGCATGAGGGGGACAGAGGGTGTACAGGATGGAAAGAAATATAGATATTGTTTATAGGGGATAAGAAAGAGAGGGGAGGCATCTTTGTTTCCTTTTCCTTTTGTTCCCATGTGAGTTATAGCAACTAACTGTATGATTCAGTTCATGTGGTGCATTACAATTATACTTTTTGTTGGGATAACTCCCAATATAATTTTGGGCTGCAGAAGAGTTGAGTTTTATTATTATTACTTCCGTATTTGTTATTTATATTATATATTTTCTATCACTTATATTAATATTATTGTCGATGTGTATTTAAGTTGCCCACTCGTCTAATTTTAAGTCCTGCTGTATGAGTGAAGAAAGAGAAGTTGGATCTGTTTTTGTCTTGCCGTGTTTGTGTTGATTATTCTGAGATAAACTGTTGCACACTTATCACTAGGGCTCTAACTAAAGCGTTGGGTATACTCAAGCGTGTCACCGTACGCGGGCCGCTGTAGATACGCTACGAGCATGCACGGAGATGTTTATGCTCAACGCAGTGTTAGTTGCAGTATTCTCCAAAACACCAGAGGGCGTAGAGACAAAATATAGTTTAAAAAAATTCAGAGGTGAACGACCACGCGCTGCGACAGCTTGTGGAGCCTTCGCGCTAGAAACGACAGCCGTGGTGATGTCATTTAACTGTAAATTAAGCTTAACTAGGTCTGGGTACCGGTCACATTTTTTTCCGGTAATTTCCCTCTGTACTAACTAAAAAACATGGTCAGTTGTAAAAATAATTCCAAACCTAATCCTATTTACTTGGAACATTTTGTTTTTTATTTACATTAAAGAGATTAAAGAACATCGCTGTGCCTGTCTATCTTAGAGGAAGTGTAACGGCACCGCGACCACTTTCAGCTCGCCATTATATTATATTGCAGCAAATGCTTTCTGCGTGGAGTTTTGAAAAGTATAACCACACTTGCAACTGCTTTACCGGCATTTCCATGACTCACTGTGACTAAAACAAACTGCCCAGGTGACGTAATTTCGCCTGTCCGCACCTCTGCGTGTGTGAGCGTGTGTCGGAGCCCCGTTCTCTGTCAACATGCAGAGGACAGATAAGGTCGCGCTTACTTGCTCTCAGGTACCGAAATTTGGCACCGTTTGATTTAATGTGAATCGGTCCTCGGTAGTACTAACGTAATTGGATCGTTACCCAACGCTACAACAGTTATTTTTATTATTGATTAATCATTTGCTTTTTTCGAATCGATCAATTGTTTGGTCTATAAAATGTCAAATCACAATTTTCACCAGGTCAAGGTAACATCTGCAGATATTTAATTTACACTGACCTAAAACAAAGAAAGCAGCAAATCCTCACATTTGAGAAACTGAACCATGACCTAAACCATTAGTTTATTGATTGATTTCCTGTCAATGGACTAATCAATTAGTATTCTTCCAGCGCTACTTAACACCCGCAGCCCAGAGGGCTTTATGTTAAACGTAAAGCATTCAGGGTTATATGTTGGAAAAGACTATCAAGGAGCAAGGAGCCAAAAAAGAAACAAAAATAGCTTTGGCAACAGATGGGCATGCTCTGTTTGCTTCGCTCACCTTTTAAATTAACTATCCTGATTTATAATAAATCACATTTTAATAATAATAATAATAATTTATTTATATTTATATATAATTTATTAATTCCACAAGGGAAATGAATGTTTTCACTCTGTTGTTAGAACACACAGGCCTGAAATACACACATGCTCAGTACCTATACATGCACTAATGGAGAGATGTCAGAGTGAGGGGGCTGAGGGGGTCGATGGACAGGCGCCCCGAGCAGTTGGGGGTTCACTGCCTTGCTCAAGAGTTCCTTGGCAGTGCCCAGGATAGGAACTGAATATATATATATATTTTTATGGCTGCATATTTTGCATTTTCCTTGTCTCCTTGGCACTTTTCTCTATTTATTCAAGCCTTCACTTCTCATAGGCATGCTGAGGCTCTCAGATGGAGAACAAGAACAGTCTGTTTCACAGCAGGCCAAGCTCATACAGTAGAACATGAGGAACAGATACCCAGGTGACAACACTGCCTGGAGTGAAGGCAATTACTCCATCCAAACTGAATATTTATATCTAAACGCTGTGAGGCAGATTCTGCAAATCAGTGATTAGCCATTTAACAACATCTGCAGTTTAGTGCTCAATAAGCCTTTGCTTTCGGTTGTATTCATCAATACACTTCTGTCTCTGTGTACACAATCAAGCTCCATTGAGCCATCAGTCAAATGGAGCATCTGTTTCTTGGGATGTCACTTCACTGTTTCACACTTCAGGATGTTTTCTCCCTCTGTCGTCTTTATTCTTCATTATGTCATTTGTAATAACATTGCATCCTAGAAGGTACAGTATAAAGAAACCTGAGGATGCTTCTCTGACATTTGCAGCTCATGGCTTTATCATTCCAGCAAACTGCAAAGATCTATGCATTTTTTAGATGATAATTATTTCCCCCTCCGAGCCTCCTCTCTCCCCTCACATCTGCTATCAATAATGTGTTTTATAATGTACCAATTGGTGGTGCATTACTTTGTCCATTATTTCCATAATGAAGGACTGTGATAAGAAAAACCTGATGCCACTGTTAAACACTCTTGCACGCAGCAGCAGTATTATCATACTGTAAGCACTCTCATATGGACAGTGCAGGACAGATGGCTTTCTTAATACAGACTTTGGTTTATTTGGGTGATTACAAATGGATGTTGTCAACCAGGATGCCTCCTCAGCTTTGAAATGCTCCTCAAGGTGTGTCTGAGAGCCTTTTAATGGCTTGATCTGATTTGCCAATAGATGAAAGTGAGACTGATGTTTGCACGCAAACAAGAAAATCTTTGATTCCCTGTGTGGTGTTATTGACTTAAGGTTACCTGAGTGGCATGTTGTTGTGTTGTTTTCTGCTTTCTTAAATATAGCGTCTTTGTTCTAAGCTGAAAGGACATTAATGTGAATAATGCATTACATTTGAACTAAATTAAATCTACTTGAATCAAACTGAATTCTGGATTGTGCCATCCTAAATGTGCCCTAAATGTGCCCTGTGTTACCAAAACGCATTGTGTGTATGAATGCATTTTCTTTCTCAAAAACAGTGGGAAAGTTGATTTTTTTATAAAGGGGTGATACAATGATTATATAGGGTATTTCACACTGTTCCTTAAGGTCTCCGAATAGGATATGTAACATTGGTTGGGCTGAAAATGGCCTAGGTGCTGTTCTATGCGCCCTAATGCAACCCTGTGAAATAGCCCTAGAATGAAATGAGAGGTTTTCTCCCCTTTTATGGTATGCTCATGAATAGTTAGATGAGCTGCGCGCTGATTGGTTGGTTTACAACGAGCGAATCAGAGGATGAATCTGATGTAGAGAAGCAACCAGTTACCCGTAGATTGGAAATGACTACTTCAGAGTGGTAAGTTTTGTCATTTAGCATTTACTTGCACCACGACTGGCAGCTCGCGGTGCTCTGTATCCAGCGCACAGTCACCTTTTTCTGGGGACTCTAGACCACCAACTACCGCTGACCTGACGGAGCTCCACGACCGGCAGCTCACGATGAAATGTGAAAAGTGTCAGCATTCCCTGTACAGCCTGGAACACTGCATTTAAGACCGTGGTTCATTTTCAATATCCTTGAAAAACTTCCAAACTTTCTTCTTTGTAATTCCTGTGGAAGTACACAGAACAGCATGCAGCTAAACTAGTGTCTGAGATCTACGCTGGTGTGTATGTCAATTTTGGGGCGTGACAAAGGTACAGACCAGAGCCAAATAAGGCACAGCCACCGAGTTGACGTCAACTATTAGCTTCGTAGGTTTTCAGCGGCAGTTTCAAATTGTGAGATTTGCATAGGAAAGAGGTGTCAATGGGACTTTGAGGTTCTCTGTATGCCCATTTTACCCACCGAACTGTCGTTATTCAACTATGACAAGGTAAACTCGGTTTTGCATTCTATCACCCCTTTAAAGTATTTTAAATCCAGCATTGTTTATATCCATGCTAGCAGTCTTCTTCTTCCCTGCCCTTGCTGGCACATTGCAGCATTATCTTCACGTATTACCACCACCTGTACGTTGGTGTTAAACCATTGGTTGGACTGTGTATCACGTCACTGAAACAGGCAGTCCCAAAAGCATTCCCACTTCACACAGCAGATTCCCAGGTGTGCAGAGGTAAGAATGTCTTTAATTTTTCACAAAATTGCCTCCGTCAATTTTTGTAAGCACAACCGAGCGCAACACCATAAATGCGTTTATGGAATGAATGTCTGAAAGTGTGCATGGTTATCCCAGTTTGTATGATTCATTGCATCTCGCTCCTCTATAAGACAGCCCACTTTTCACCCGGCCTTTGAGTGTGCTTGTTCAATAAAGCTATTAACACTTTTGTCTTCAGATGTGGTTGGACGACGTCGTATGAGTCATTTTGAGCATACTGACACCTTTAGTGTCATAACTCATCTATCCTGCAGTAGCAATGCAGTCTTTTTTTTTTTTTTTTAGATTAAAGAATTAATAAAACAAAAATAGATGTAACAGAAGTTGCAACCTTGTCTGTTGTCACATTTATGCTCAGTTCTTGCTACAAGATTTCAGCTAAGACAAATATTATCCAGAACTATAACATATATAATAGGTCACTCATTAAACTCCTAAAATAAATATTTAAATGTGCTGCTGAAGACAAAGTGAGCAAGATGCTGCAGCAATATGATGTACTTCTTGCTTCTAATTTATTCAGAATCTAATTTCAGTGGATAGTGCACGTATATTTCCAGGTTGAAAATCAAAAGCAAAGGACAATCACAGCCCTGTGAATGGCGTCTTTGTTGAACCAGGAGTAGGAAAGGTTCATGTCTGAGTGAAAGAGAGAACTCTGGGTCATTTATTGTACATCTTTTTTTATGTCTGTCTCAAGCAAATTTAACCACAGACCAAACTGAGCAAAGAGAAAATCTGTATGATTTTGGCAGGCTAAAATGTAGTAGTATTTGCTATATTATTCTTTTCACTTCTCAAAAATATCTTTCCAGGAAACTGAAGTAATCTAGGTATTTTTTTGTCTAATAATTTGTCTCCCTTTACACCTCCAACATCATTGAAAGCCTTACTATATTATGTGGTTGGTAGCGCATAATCTTCTCCATCATTTCCTTGCTGGAATGCTTAATAATCAAAACTGATTGGCAAAGCATTCCTGTGCACAACAGCAGAAGCAGCAGTTGCAGTGTTGTCATCTGGTTTGACGGACAGATGGTATTATCACCATTTCATTAAGAAAGCATTCAAGATGGTTGCCAACAGATACGTGCATACACAAAAAACAGGATTTTCATCAACTCCTACAGGTTTTCAGAACACACATCCTCTTTCCTCCTGGCGTCCCCAGAGAATCGTCGTCCCTTGTGTATGACTGCAGAAGGATGTTCAGTATTTCCCCTGAGTCCTCAACATCTCTTTCCCCAAGGGACAACCCTTTAGTAAGAGAAAAAGACAAGCGTTGAATCCTGGGTGAGAGGTAGTCAGCCAGCTATGCCAGCTGCTCCCTGGAAAACACTGGCTTTTATCCTCGTTTGACATTGCTGCAGTTAATGCAGTTCTTGTTCCAAATTTGCCAGCCAGTAGATGTCTGCCATCTCATGATTTATGCAACCACAGCACAATTTATGAGTATCATACAATTCCCGAAGAATATAGTCTTATGCTTTAATGCAAATTAAAGCTCTATGTGATGACTTTTTCATTGTAAAATATTAACTTTTCATTTTTACCCTCATAGTAGTTCACTCAGGAACAGGATGTCACAAACCTTTTAGCTTGGCACCAGACCCCTTCAGAATGTATGGTACAATGGCACAAAATTGGAGTTTTGAAAAGGAAGTGCTGTTTTCTGTTTCTGCCAAAAAGATTTTTTAAAGAAGTGGTAAAACAATAATGGTGCTGTTTTGCACGTTTTTCAATCCTCTGTGATCTGCAAGCACCAGGCTACAAAAGAAAACAGACTCCAGTTCCAATTTCTGACTTTCTCTCCAGGACGGTGCTATCGTGCCAAGATCTTTAACACTTATATTTCTACTGATACCTCTATAATAATCACATCTATGTGACACGTAAAGTTAATAACCTTATATTTATTCACATTAAAGCCACAGAAATGAGCGACTAGCCAGTGAACATAGTGGAGTATCAAGCAGCGAAAGAGCCAATTATTTCCCTCAGAGTGAATATCAGACTTACATTCATCAGGTGGTCAGAAACACGACTCCAAATAAATGCTAATGTAGCTCTGCTGAATATGTAAATAGCCCAACTCAACGGGTTCTAATGATATCTTACACCCTAACCTCCTCCCTACGTGGATTTTTGCACTCTTATACTAGGTGCTCTGGGGCCTCATTTATAAAACTGTGCGGCGAATTTCCGTCAGAAGTGGCGTCCAGACGAAACATAGGATGTGAGTACGCAAAGAAATATTCAGATTTATAAAACCGTGCGCACGCACATCCTACACCGGATTCCCTTTATAAATCACAATCGACTCTAAATGCGGCGCAGCTTTGGCAGCTTCATGTCACGCCCATAATTGCCCTTAAATAGTCAGTGAAACGCCCCAAATTAATATTCACCCATACCGACATCATGCGTACAGAGGAAGACAAAGCAAAGGACTTTCACTCAATGTGAAGTTGTAGTTCTTGTTAGAGAGGTGGAAAAGAGGAAAATATGTTTGGAGGGCACAATGTGGGCATTACTAATGCCAAAACAGCTGTAGATTGACATGTTGCAGACACAGTTAATGCCACAGCATATTGAATGCATGTTGCACAATACATGCACACAGTGGCAGTTCTATCTATTGTTTTATTTCCGATGTCATCATAGGTAACATGAAATCCAAAATGTTCCCACACACCAGACTATATACGACGCTGGCGCATCCTCCAACTCCGGACAGCCTTCCTTATCTCTCCCACTTACAATTTATGCATGTGACGTGACCCGCAGCACTCCACACTCCACCTGAGGAGCGGTCGGCTTGGCGCCTCTCAAAATCTGACAAAAGTCTTTTAAACTGACCTTTGTCGCAACTGTATGGCCTATTTCTCGCTTAAAATGTTTTCAGAAACACTTTTCGGTGAACTATTTTCGTAAAATACGAGATCGTATTCAGAACGAGATGCCATTAGAGTCTGTTTTGAAATTCGGGAGCAGCAAGAACCATTTGACTCGTTCGTCCAATCAGCTGCCATGTGTTGCGTTTGTCACGCTGATCCCCCTCGTCGTTTCAAGTGTTTTAACATAGGTGTCGAAAGTGGGAACTGCGGCAGTAAGTGGTTAGTGCACATTAACAGTGTACTGACGAACCGTGCGACGCACACACGCTCCGAACCAAGACATGCAAACCGAGCGGTTCGGATGTTTTTTCATGAACCGTACCACCCCTACTATATAATGACCATATTAAAACGATGTGCTCCGCCAGACGGCGGCATCAAAAACAGCATCAGTGTAAACATTATTTGTCCTGTTTATAATGAGAATAAATTCCATAACATGCCAATATAATTACAGAACATTTTAGTTTTTTTCGCAAATATATCTTCATTTGAATTTTCGATAGTATCTTGTTTAATTTTGTCTGTTTTTCACCACAGATGGATCAAACCGGAGTTTGTGTAGGATATTAATTGTAAAAATGACTTTGTGAATTCTTCATATCATCAATGAGAGGCAATATTTCGACACAATGGTCTCAGTTTCACGTTTCATCCATCTGCCGTCGGTGTGCAGGTTCTTTTCTAATTACATGTAGTGCCTTATATTTTGAAATCAGTGTATTATAGTATTATAGCTACAGTAGTAGCTGCAGTGAGTAATAACTGCAACAGTAGTAGCAGCACAACCAGTTGGTAGACTAGTAATATTATTAGTGGTAGTGTTTTCATTGGTAGGCAGTGGTAACAATGGGGACAGTAAGTGGTGACACGTGTGGGAAAGATCTACTATAAATCTGCTTGTACTTTTATTTGCTAAGTAACAAACGTAAGTGTGCTTTTTCTGATACAGTGCACAGTGTCTCTTACACACACACACACACACACACACACACACACACACACACACACACACACACACACTAATGTGTGTATTACTTTTCTCAGTGTTTGTATTAATCTCATCACTATTACATATCAGTTTCTGGTTCCTGCTGGGGATGGACCTTCTTCACTCTTCTGTCTCTACCTTTAGCTGATTCTGTTTTCTAGACACT
This sequence comes from Sander vitreus, assembly GCF_031162955.1. Lineage (NCBI taxonomy): Eukaryota > Metazoa > Chordata > Actinopteri > Perciformes > Percidae > Sander > Sander vitreus. The sequence goes on along the minus strand of NC_135871.1, from coordinate 20,786,976 downwards.
GATTCCTGCCTATTTCTAAATCCACTATCATCTGGCGTTCCTGGCTGCTGGTGGGATAGTGTTCCTAGGGCAAGGCCTCTCTCACTCTCACTCTCATCTCCTTGGTGGGCGGGCAGTGGGCGCGATGACTAAGCCAAGGTTGGCCATGTGCTAGAACATAATCCAGTGAAAGCCAATATCCCTCCTGCCCACCTACCGTGATTTCATCACTGAAAAAGCATGCAATCATAAATTAATAGATAAAGGAAGAAGAAAGCTGATGTATTGTGCAACAGTTAAAAAAAAGTTAATGTAATTACCCATGGTTGCTAAAGTTTATACACACTTAAATAGCATGCTATCACCCATTGGTCAGCCATGCACAAATACATATACTTATAATTCAATAAAACAATTATATATATATATATATATATTATTGAGCACATATTCGTGATCAGCAATCAGCAGACACTAAGGGGATTTGTACTAAGGAGTTTTTAATAATCATGCTTTTATTTTTGGTGGTTAAACAGTGCAGTCTGGCCATGGGAATACTGTAGTATTAGTGTAAATGAATTCACCCCTATAGTTAATCTTTCATCCAGGCAAGCCTGTTAGCAGTGTCCAAACTGTCTGCCATTACCCTTGAGGAGGAGTCTTATTGGGCACCAGAGAGCATGTTTACTTAGACCAAACAGAGAGACAAGGAGGAAGAGGACAAGGATGAGAGGAAAACAGGGAGGGATGCTGGGTATGGAAACAGATAAACTGGGAATAGAAAAGAAAGGGAGAATGCTGTCTATTTTTAGATCCAGAAAATATGAAGGGGAGGGGGATAGGGGCTTCACTCCTCTTCTCCTCCTCCTCTCTCCATCCCCTCATTTCCCACATTCCTCCTTGGCACGTGCAACAGACACTCAGGAAGAGTCTGTGTGTCCCAAATACCAATAAGAGAGAAGCAGCTGCATACTGGCAGGCTGACATTCTTCTGCCTTCTCCTGTCGGCAGAAAAGAGACGAGGACACAACATTCAGGATAGATAATAAATTGATAAGGGCAGACTGTTTTTTGTTTGTTGTTTTTTTAAGATAATTTTTTGGGCATTTTCAAGCCTTTATTGACAGGACAGCTGAAGACATGAAAGGGGAGAGAGAGAGGGGGAATGACATGCAGCAAAGGGCCGCAGGTTGGAGCCGAACCCGGGCCCACAGCGTCTAGGCGTAAACCTCTACACATGGGCGCCCGCTCCACCAACTGTGCTATCCGGGCGCCCAAGGGCAGACTGTTTGACGCAAGTTGACACTTGAACTACGAAGCAATGAAGATGATAGACGATTGGCGTTGTTTAACCTCTCAAAACCACTGCTACTTGTGGAGTGATTCAGACTGTCATCAAAACCAATGATATGGGGATTCTTCAGATACATAGATGGACTCACTAAATTAAAAAGAGGTCAAATTAGAACTTTGTCAGTGCTACTGTTGGATGGTACAGTTTAAATGATGGGGATGTTGCAAATGAAGCCACTGGAAAAAATGATTTGCCTTAATTCATACATTCATGCAGGACAGCATCATTAATAGCAGATTTTGTCATAATCTGGTTATTCAAATTATGTGCATCGATCCTCACCCTGGCGTATGCTCTCTCACTTGCTCTAATACCAGCTCTTCCATTTACACAGGGCTCTGCTGACACGCAAGGGAAGCTAATATCAACAAATCAAATCAGTCTGTCGCAAGGAATAGAGAGACCCTTCCCACCATATCCTAATGCATTCTTAGACCTGACCTTGTCTTTTTTCACTCTGCTCAAGCTTAGATAACATATTTTATCTTTTGTCCAGCACAGGCAGCAAGAAACAGGAGGCAATGCTGCCAATATACATGTCCACGAGATCAGTGTTGGGGCTTTATTAGGAGATGAGAAACACTGTTAACAATGTCCAGTCAGTGATTTACAGGCCAAGCAAAGAGGAGATAGAGGACCTTATATACAGAATGTTTTACTTAGAAGTGGAGTGTATGAAGGAGTACAAATACGACTTGAAAAGGTACATTAGTATTAGCTGCAAAATGTCCATGAAGAGCAACTTAACACCAGCTGAAAATCCTATTACTTCAGACCTTCTGGTTTTAATGAATCTAGTTATAAATAAAAGGTGTTGGTAAAAGATGCATAAGCTCAGCTAATACACTGCAAGGAGTGGTGGAAGAAGTATTCAGATATTTTACTTCAGTAAAAGTAGTAATACTACAGTGTAAAAATACTCTGTTACAAGTAAAAGTCTGGCATTCAAAATCATACTCAAGTAAAAAATATCGGTATATAAGTACCGAAAGTAAAAGTACTCATTATGCAGAATGGCCCATTTAAGAATGATATATATATATATATATATATATATATATCACTGACTTATAATTAGTGATGCATTCATGCGTACATCACTTTAATGTTGCAGCTGGTAAAGATGGGGCTAATTGTATTAGCTTTATACACTGCAGGATATCTTTCTTTTTATACATATAACTAACTTTTATTCAACAATCTGAACAAATGATACAGTATTACAGATTCATGTTTTTCTTTTTAGGCAGTAATATCCCCTCTTTGTCCCCCCCTGCACAAAAAAGGGGGAAAAAGGCAACTGGTAATACACAAAATCAACATGGCAACCTAACCTTAAGCATTTCTTGCACCCCACAAAGTCACAGTCCAAGATGCATCTACCCACACTGTTACAACTCCACACATATCTACCCACTCACACACAAATTTACAGCAGGGTATCATAACCTGTAATAATATATCATAGTTTATTACTTAAATTAAATTTTGTATTAATAGTCATAATTTGCAAAGTAATGAATGACTACTAAAGTTATCAAATACATGTAATGGAGTAAAAAGTACATTTGCCTCTAACATGTATAAAGTACCAGAAAAATTGAAAATGGAAAATTGCAATAAAATTGTACCTGAGTACTGTACTTCTTAGTTACTTTCCACCACTGACTGCAGGTTTTCATGGACTGAGCAGCACTCTTTAAAGTGTGTTTGCACAGAAATACAGAAACACACATACACACACTCATGTTCTGTCACTTTGCTAGCAAACAAGGGTGTGCTGGACACATTGTTGAAGTGTTTGAGATAATAGCATTTGACAGACTGCTGGTGTGGTTGTCATGGGGATTCCAACAGAGCAGCCACCAGCCACCACAGCAGAAACAAAACGGACAGCAGGAGAAAGCAAAACCCTTCCAGACAGGAATCTCTCAGTTAGCTGATGAGACACTATGACTAGTGTCTGAGAACCTAGATGAATAAAGTAATGGTCTAATTAAAGTAGTGGGACAGTGGTTTTAGACATTGGCCACATTATGCCTAAAAAGAGCATGTATTGCATTATTTTGAAAGTAAACTTTAACAAGATGAGGGCTTTGTCCAAAAGCACTCCCTTTAGTGCACTACATTTACTGTCCAAATTTCTCAGAACTCCTAATAGAACGAAGAAAAAAAAGCAGCATGTACAATACTTTCTGCTAAAAATCCCATAATGCATTTATAGACTATACAGTTGTGCAGCTGTCATTGATGACACAAAATTATGATGATGAGTAAGTTTCTAAAATCTCAATTTATTGCCCACTATTGAGCAAACTATTGAGTGTCCATTATATATGGAGTTGTGAATAAGTGAACAAGGGGGTCATTTCCAGTCTTGTGACCAAGTCATCTTTGCTCATGTCCCAAGTAAGTCTCAAGTAATTTCGTCCAAGTCTTGAGTTATTATTTGTTTGGGCAAGTCAAGTCACAGGTTATGTCAAGTCAAGTTGAGTCCTTAGTTAAGGCAAGTCAAGACACCCAAGATAAAGCACTTTTAGCTGTAGTATCCGGTCCTTATAAAGAGAAAAGACAAGGTATTAGTAGCCCATCTAATAAAACGATTGGGTAGTTTGTATAACTAGTACAAAAAGTGTGACAATTAATTTAATCTGGTCTGACTAATGAGGCTTCATCAGGGGTCTTTGATGTTATGTGTTACCATAGCAAAGCGTTTGACTGAGCCCGTCATCCAATCATGACAATCACATACCGGGGAGCTTTTCGAGTCCTCCAATCATGATTTACAGTTTGCATCGCTGCATAGCATACTTGATAGACAGAAATGTGACAACATTAAATTATATTATTTTATATTTAACAGCTAACATTCAAACTTATGAATACACGCAAGTCATCCGAGTCATCATGCCTTAAGTCAAGTCAAGTCTTGAGTCATTGACTTTCAAGTCCAAGTCGAGTTTCAAGGTATTTATTTTTTGTCAAGTCACAAGTTATCAAAAAGGTGACTCGAGTCGACTCAAGTCCAAGTCTCAAGTCGACGTCTCTAATTTCGGACACAGCCTAGAGTCTACAGCCATGCTACCTGCTCTGTGAGGCTGCTCGGCACAGTGATGCTTTGAGCCAAATGCTACTTAGACATCTAGCAGGTATAATGTTTACCATCTTTAGTAAGTTAGCATGCTATCGTTTGCTAATTAGCATTAAACACAAAGTACAGTAGCCTACAGCTGATGCTGATGGGGATGTCATCAGTTTTGCAGATATTGGTCATAAACCAAGTATTGAGCAAATTCAGATTTTACCTGATGATGATGCTAGAAGAAAAGTCAGCAAGATCACCAAATTACAATCCTTCCTCTGGGGACTATGAATTTCTGTACAAAATGTCTGGCCCTCCAGGATTTTGTGATGTCGCGATCGCAACAATTCACCCAACTTCAACCAATCACCGTGAATTCGGTGTGACTCGCAATTTTGACCAATCACCGCAACTTTACCGCAAATTTGACCAATAACCGTAGTTTCCCACGACTTCAACCAATCACAGCAGTGCCAGACTTTGTATCAGTATGTGACTCTGAGAGCCACTGACCAAGCGAGAGTGAGAACGGGTTGACGTAACACACGTACGTCGCCAAATTAGTTTCCTTGTTTCTGATATGAAGACGAGACGTGTGTGACTCAAACATCTCACATTTACCAACAAAACGTACAGCGAAAGACCGTGCAAAACATTTCAGACCGTCCTGCCAACCTGTATACATTTTAACATCAATGTACACTGTAACGTTTTTTCTCTCTTAAGTCGCTGAGAGCGGCTGCTGTTTCAATCCGGTCGGCTCTCTGCAGCAGGCGGGGCTGCTGCTCAGTTCCCCCTGAGACTGACGCGTGCACACACACACGAACACACATGGTAGATGCAGGAAAAATGAGACGTACACAATGACCTAAATTGAAGACAGCTACGCTCGTTTTTGTAAGTGCAATAAGTTAAAGTCCAATAAGTATTTTATCAAACCGTATGAGTGTGTCCCAGGCCAGGATAGGAAATTAACCAACAATGTAAAGATCAACAAGCCACTGACAGATATGTTCAAATTTGGTTAATTCAATAAATTATAATTTTTTGTCTTAAATCCACCAGCCATTTTCATATTATACCAACATTTGCAGCATCCTGAGCCTAGGAAAACTAGGAAAAGTTACTAGGAAAACTCAGCCCAGAGTAGTTTTATTCTCCCCGAAACAAGTTTCCTTTTTATTTTTAAAGAAGTATACCAAAAAAATCACAACTTTTTTTGTAATTTTCACTGTCTCTCACAACTTCATTGCAACAAAAATACAAAAGACATCCCCACTTTTATCGCAATTTTTTACAAACGCTCCCGCAAAATCAGGCATTTTGGGCTGCAACAATCTCAAAAAAAGGCAACAAAATTGTGGAGGGACTGAAATGTCATGGCAATCCATCCAATAGTTATTGAAATATTTCAGTAACAGACTGACATTGCCATCCATGGAGCCACACGTGTAGCACGGGTAAAAAGAGCTTTTATCATAACCACATATATTTTCAAGAATATTGTATATTATTATGTATTTACATTGGCAACTGGCAATTGGCTTTATAACATATGCTGCTTTGCATTTGCATCAGATTAAATAACCAGCAAGCTAAACTAATTAAACACAACATTTTCTATCACACATTATTTCATACCTCCCTGTATTTAATTTCACTTTCATTTTCTAGCAAACATTATTTCATACCTCCCTGTAATATAACAAAGACTCACTATATAATATAACACTATAGAATTGATGATTATAATGTGAAGTTTGTCTGACTTGAACTACATTACTGGGGTAGTGTGCTGAAGCATTTGATAGAAGGACACTTAAATACAGTATATAACCAAGCTACAGAAATTCATAGGCCAGTTGCATACGGCTGTTTATGGCTGAAATCATTATTTTGCTGTATTTTAGCAGTGAAAGAAATAAGACGAGAAAAAAGCAGCAGTCGCATGAGTCAAGATGGCGCCCGAGGTTTATAGACTATGCTGTACTGTCGATGGCTGTGCTTGCTAAGCTGAACTAATGGTGTGAAGCTGTGAGGCTCAGTAGACTGCAGGTGGAAGCTGCTCACCACAGTGCAAGCTGTGAGAGTGTGTGTTTGCCACAATGAGTTGAGAAGTGCACAGTTTCAGACAATGGTGTGTCTCTGTCTGTTTGGCAAATGACAATGTACGTCTCAAAAGTATGAAAATGTACGCTTTGGAACAATTGTTGTTTGACTTTTATTATTTCGCTAATATTGGATTTGTGCGATGGCACTCAGTCATGGCAGGCTAATCACTGAGACCTGATGGCTTTTTGGCGAATGACTCGTCATTATTGAAAGAGGCACCGAGCTGCAGGGGGACAATCAGGCCACTGCTCTCAGTTACAGTTACAGTCAATTTGGATGGAAAATTCTGCATACAATGGTTGTTTGTTTAGAGAGAGTTCCCAATAATGCTTTGAGTCACGAGTGAATCATTTCACACAGGAGGAGAGATGACTGTGCTCAGGCAGGCTGTAAATTAATTCCTCTCTTTTTCTCCGTACGAGGATAAAAGCTGACTGGAGTGGCATGGGCTCTGACTAGGGCTCTGATGACTTCAAAGAGAGGCGAGGGATGTGAAACGAGGGGACAGAGAGACAGAAGTGGATGGATGCTTCACTGGTAAAGAACCACACACTGGAGGGGGGGGGGGTAGAAAGAGAGTGAAAGTGCACATGTGTATCGAGACAGACAAAGAGACAAAGTTAGTGTGATATTGCAGGTATATGAGAAGCATCAAAGACCTGAAACTGAACAAAAGAGCATGAAAGTGGGTGGGAGAAAGTGAGGGGGGAGGGAAATAAAAGAGATGGAAATGGAAAGGGCAAAGTGTGAACAGAGTGAGAGACAGACCGTGAGGGAAACTGGGATGAAAAAGTCTTGGGAGAAATGTTTTCACAAGTCTAGACAGAGAGAGAGAGAGAGAGAGAGAGAGAGAGAGAGAGAGAGAGAGAGAGAGAGAGAGAGAGAGAGAGAGCGAGAGAGCGAGAGGTTTGTTTGAAAGTAAAAGGATGTTTGGCAGAAAGACTACATTCTTGCTCCAAGCTGTCAAAATACACTGCAGAGAAGATAACAGGATTTCTTATTTCTATTTACTTTTAGAGGCTCTTGACGTGCAAATTATTTTAGCTTTGGCAATGATTTAAAATGAAAGATAGAGTAGTTGTTTTGGAGAACGGCATTTCTCCAATATTTAATTTTGCTTTGGCATAACGCTTTAGTAAATGTAGACTAATTATAGATTTGAGAAGCAATGACATTTTTAAGAAAAAGTAATTTATTTTTTGTGTGATAAGTGTTGTGTGATAAGTGTTGTGGTTCATGTTTCACATAATGGATTTGACATTATTTCACAACCAAAATTCTATCTACATTCTAAAAAATGTTGTTTACTTAAGTATATGGTAAAGAATCACTTTCTACAGGCTAAATGCAACTGGATGTGAACATATTTGGAACATATGCAACTGCAAAATGAGAAACAAAAAAAGAATTCAAAGTTTCTACAATGAACAGAGACAAAATTCCGAACACATTATGACGTTGAGACAAACAGGTAAGCGGGAATTTATACATCGTAAACCATCACCAGAAACAACAGGGGAGTGCATTAGAAGTAGAGACTGCATGGACACAGTTGAGATTCAGATGCTGTATGTTGAGATGAATGATCAAGAGAGGAGGGACTGAGCTACAAACAAGGAGACAACAAGGATTTATAGATGTATGTACAGACACATACCCAGTGTGTGGTGAATACAGAGAAATACTAAGTCACTGTCTGTTTCCTCTACATGTTACGCCTTTCATTTTTTCTTTAGTCCTAATGGAGCATCTCTGTCCTCATTAAGACCATCACACTAGAAATGGATTCATTCACGACTCTGGCCAGGGTTCTCCTATAATCTTTCGCTAAATGTTGAGCTGGAATAAAATGACCAGACAGAGACGAGGCCTGAGTCAGCCTCTATCTTAATGCCCAGGCTCCCTTAGACCCTTATATAACCCCAACAGACAAGACTAAAGGCTCCAGCTGTGGCAGACATACACAGAGGGGAGAGCTTAGAGCAAGATATGCCAAAGTATCTTTTCACTATCTTCACAAAGCAGACCAAACCATCACCCAGTGAAGTCATCTCACTGACTAGTCCTGCGGTACAAGGTGAACTATGTCAAGATTGTTGATTTGATGTACCACCATTTGTCTGCTACAATTCTGTTCATATGCAGCTATGATTTATGCTCACTGGCAGCATTTAGTGCCAATGCAGGAAGTACTGTGCCATCTTGAGTTCAATGGCCAAATAAAGTGTACGACTTTGAGACTGAAGATCCAGGTTTGGATCCTGTCTTACACTAGAGGTAAATGTTGACATGCACTTTGACATGTTTAACCATGACCATTTACTTACTTCACCCTAAAATGAACCATACTTTAAGGGAATAGTCCTACCTGTTTAGAAATATGCTTATTCGCTTATTCGAGAGTCAGATGAGAAGATTAATACCACTCCAGTTAGCAGCTAGTTTTTTATGTTTTGTCTGCTAAAACATAACCAAGGTAGCATTACATTTCCCCCAAAAAGTATTTTAATATTGCTATTGTAAAATAGTTGCTTACTGTATGAAAATTATTCTCTGCAAACAGACACAGAGTGTCAATTTAATGGTTTTGGCTTCAAGCCCAAGATATTATACAGTAGACCCGACCAAAGCATGCTAAATGTCAATAGCCACTAATATTGACTATTTGCTGAGCTATCAAAGAAAGAGTACTTAGGATTATTCAGATGTGGTGAGTGATAGTGGTACTGTGATATGAGTAACAGTTCTAACTTTGCCACCTACTACCTTTCTGTTTATTTTGTCATTTCATATTATCTCTTTGAAGACCAAAAGTCTTCAAAGAGATAAACTACTCACATTGTACTGTACACATCCTCAATATCAAGAAAGCCTCCAGTCACTGATGACGTTTGTGAAACATATTGGTTATAGATTGCATTGTGACAAGACGCAGCATGGTCTGTTGGATTATTTTAGCCTCCGTAGTATAATGACATACCTGAACTACACTTCTATCAACTGCAGCATGTGTCACTAATGCCAGCCCTTCTAATTGGCGTTTAGGTATTGACGTCAGCAATTACAGGCAAAATGGATTAGTTTGAAACACACAAAGCCACAAATGCCAATTTTCCATCTGACTGTGTCTGCCAAACACCCACACTTTCCCTCAACAGTGTATGCAAAAAGAAGAACATGCATGTTTTCACACACAGGAAGAGAAATCGCCTGGCTGGCAAGCTTTCTTTCTGATCTGGCAATTATAGATCATCCCACCTCACCCCCCTCCTCTCTCCCTCTTTCTCTCGGTCTCCCTGATCTTCTGATTGCAGATTGAGGGAGACAAGCAGTACAAGAACCTTTCAATCTGGCTCTCAACAGAGAAAAAGATGGAAATGTATTCAGTTCCCTCCGCTTTATGACTCACGAACAATATATAACAGGACACGCTGATATAGGTTTAACAGATGCAGGCCTTAGGCCTAGATTGAAAAACAATGCTTACCAATAAGGAGATATCTGCTGAATTTGTAGAAATAAACCTAGACTCTGTGTATTAATGATGACTGCAGTTCTGCATCATCCAACAATACTATATGACCGCTGTGTTACAGTGATATAGAGGGAAGAGAGGGAAAGTCTTGTTCCTGCAAAATGATCTCTTGTACACAACCACTTAATCAATTGACAAATCAATATAATACACTAATACCGTTGCCCTGTTTGTTATTTCTGTTTGTTCATCACTTCATTACTGAGTCACACCAAGAGGATATGGTTCAAATCTCACAGTGCAGCATCAAGATCCTTTTCAAAAGTGTGAAGGGCGGGATTGAAAGCACTGAGAGAATTGTGAGAAGGAAAGCTTGTAAAGAAATGTTTTGACTTGACCATTGACCATAATTATTTTCTCTGGCCTAATTATTCCAGCTATATGCAAGAGATATTTATTGCTGAGAGCAGTCTAAGAAACGAAAAATGCACAGGCAGATTCTTTGGTAGTTCGCCACATAGCAAACTAAAGCTATAACCATGACAGGTATTGTAGTATTTGGTCTAATGAGGTTGAATAATGATGATTTGAAGCATATTCATGATGGACTAATTAATTGTTTACTAATGTTTATTAAGGAAACACAAACATGTATGTATTCCATGTTAAATAGCTACATGAACATGACAATACTTATACTTCATGTTAGCTTGTATATATAGTCAGTTATCTGAGTAAGCACCAGAATTTCAAACACTATTCTCCAATAAGGACTGAAGACAACAATAGTGTGATACAATCTTGCATGTGTTCGATGGGGAAAAAAACAACACAGAAAAAAATAAACATACTGTACATATAGGATTAATGGCTTTACACAGAGACAGAAGCCAAACTGGCTGCTGGAAGAACAATCAATTACTGGATGCCCATTGGCACCTCAGATAACGTGGGCTGTTACCTCAGCTGTTAGATACTACACCACAGAGGAAGATCAGACTCCAGTAGATACAGTGTACTGCAAACAAATGTAATCCTAATTTATTTTATCTTGTATGCAGTCCTAAAAATTAGCAATAAGCAACCGAAATAAAGAATAATAGCTTGTGGATCGTGAAATTATTACATTTAAAGCTGAATAACTGGCGGAGATGAATGTTTAAAAATCTCCGTTAATTGTATGGGGTGAGAGAAGCAACAGAACATTTTCAATCAGGAATTATCTCACATTTTCTTTTGTGCAACCGAAAACATGCAGATGCAGAAAAGCCAAAATGCTGTGCCGTTTCTTAAGGAAAATGTGTCAAAGATGTGAGAGGTTGTTAAGGTGGGCGTTAACTGTCTTCAGCCTTTGTGCTCATCTTAAGCATTTTTTTAAATGACTGAATAAAGTTGTAGGAAACAGGTGAGTACCATAGATTTTTACGTTGTTAAGTGAATGTAAGGAAAACATCAATATTTAACTATATCTATCCATACTGTGTGTTAAATCTAATAATTTCAATATATACTGTGTGTTTTCTTTCCTCTTTCTTACTAATCACGTAATTACAATAGGCACATATACAGAAACAAACACACAAAGCACTGGTTGGTGAGAGACGATGTTCCCTCCTTGTGCTGAGTGGCTATGAACTTCGCCAGAGCTGTTTTAGGCTTGCATAAAAAATTCAGGACTCTTAGCAACATTCGCCCTACATACTGTACAGCATACACACATGCATCACAGCATTATTCATGGTACACACATGTGAGCAGGCATGAAAAAAACACACATACTGTACACTCTGGTACACTTGATTATTTACCTTAAGTATGTTTAACAAGAGACCAGCAAGACAACACAAAGGCTTTTATATGGTAAGTAGTGATCTAGACCCTCAGACGTGCAGTGCAGTGCAGTGCATGCGTGCGTGCGTGCGTGCGTGCGTGTGTGCATGTGTGCATGTGTGCATCTGTAATGTAACTGTTTAGATGCTGTGTGTGTACATGTACATTTACATATTCAATACATCTACATGCGTTCAAGCAAGGTGCTTGTGTGCATGTGTCCTTGAGGGAAACAGACATCTCTGCACACATCTTCACAGCAAACAGGTCAACACCTCAGCTCATCCATCCATTTTCATTAAGACGTTAATGACAGGAGTGCCAGAGAGAAAGAATTGAGAGAGTTAAAGGATGTAGTTATGCTCCCAGAGGAAAGACTATCCAACCACTCTCTGTTGTCCTACTGTACACTACTAGCAACGAGTAGATGTGCTTAATATCAACATTTTGTATAGCACTGTGTATGTATGATATTCCTGCAGATCTGAGCAGCAAAAAAATTAAAAGCATGTTTCTGACTTGAGAATTCATCTTATCTTAGCGAGGCCCAATCAATGTGGGTTGCAAGACCTCTGCCAAGTCATCTCCATTTGAAAAGCATTTGGAGCACCTGTTCATCCTGGCGGTATCCACACGTCTCCAGACAGCGCTCTTCCAATTGCAGTTTTGAACTAAACCCACTCCAGAAACATGATTCCATCCTAGCTGCCTTCACCATGTTCTTTCATTCTGCAGTGTATCTAGGTCAATCAGTGCAAAGAGCCAAGCTGCGGCCATGTGTGCTCAAGTGTTGAGAAGTGAAGAATTGGATGATGCAGGAAAGCTTTATGACTAAGATATCAATCTGAACAAACATTTGGGAACAAACAGCTTCTTAATTCTAAAATCTTTATTGCCTCTTAATTTTGAAGAAAAACAAACAAAACATTTAAGTCAGATTGCTGAAGGTAAAAGCTGCAGAGTAAACAAACACACAGGCTACGGATGTGTTTCTTATCTGCATACTTGGTTCTACAGATCCTTCATGGCATGATCGAAAAGCAGGACTTTCAGATCAATAGCAGGAAAAGGAAGAGACATTACATGTAATTGAATAGCTTGAAAGAGCTCGAGTCAATATTTAATATACATAATGCAACACTTTTGAATACCTTAACATATTCTTAAACTGTTTCATATTAGAATTTAATTTAATAGGAGACATGATTTCCTCCACTGTCTCCACAAATTAAAATGACAAGGAATGACAAAACCACATTCATATATCTCCATTATCCTCATTATTTTGCCTACTTTATAAACAATCTAGTTTATGAAATTGTGACTTTGAAAATAAAAAGCAACCTTTCTGCTACATAGCGGCATTTCCAGCAAATCTTTTCCCACACTAGCAGTAATATTGCCTAACATGCTGTGAGTGCTATAAAAGACCGTCAATCTATGATATCATGTTAAGCATAGCCTCTTCCTGGTGTGCAGATGCTGCCGCAGATGGATCGGGAGCATTCGCTGAAGGGTGAAGAGAGTGAAGTGAAGAAATTCACTCAACACTTGTGTCATCCACAAGTAAGATGAGAAAATGATCACTTCATTGGTGCATCTGAGAGTGAAGGCAGGCAATGTCCACGTACATACTACAGCTGTTGTTACTATGGTGTGATACTGTAGATGGTTCATTACATTTGCATGACACCATAAGCTAGAATCCAGCCACACTTTATTATGGAATAATGATACCTGGGATAAGTGAATTAGGCATTGGATTTTATGTTCAAGAACTGTAACACATACAGCATGGTTAAGTACTAAAACAGATCAGAAAAACTCCTATAAGACAATGACAATGGGAACATAAGCCTCTCCTAATAGTAGCCAAAGCAATTTTTAGAATGGTTTATTTTAGGTTAATCTTAAATGTTGGTGTTTTTGTTAAGGCAGAAGAAAAGATTACAACCAAATGATTGCATATGAGGAGCAGTGCACACACCCTCGTGTATATATATATATATATATATATATATATATATATATATATACAGTATATTTCACACTGCATGTGTTAAAGTTTCTAAAATAAACTATAATTGTATTATATTATTGTATTAATCATTTTGATGTTTGAAGCATTATGGCATTAGGGTGTCTCAGCAGTGGGCCAGTTCGCTCCCCTCCCTTTTTCCAATTCTCTAATGTAGTAACAGATTTAACAATGAAGAAATACACCACTAACAGTGTAATGAACAATGGTTAAAAAGCCTGTGGCTTCCTTTTGGTTCCATTAATGTCAGTCAGTTAAAAATCCATCCTCCAACATGTTAGCAATAAAAGCTGATGGTTTAACTGGGAAATGTGTGTGTGTGTGTGTGTGTGTGTGTGTGTGTGTGTGTGTGTGTGTGTGTGTGTGTGTGTGTGTGTGTGTGTGTGTGTTGTGATAGAAAAATTGTATTAATTCATTCATCAGCATTTCATCCCTAAATCAACCATGGCACAATAACACTGTCTAGCCATTAGTAATAGCAATTTCCATCACACAGCTCATCATCAAGTAAATTGACGCAAGAGAGACATGCACACACACACACACACACACACACACACACACGTACACACACGTACACACACGTGCAGACTAAAAATAGCAGCTGTCTTACCTTTCTGTACACTATCATGTTGGGGGACTCATCCGCTACCCCGTTGGTCCCCTGCCCAACGCTGTTGGTCTGTGCCATGATCCAGTGAGAAAATCTGCCACAGGAAATGTCAGGTGCTCCTGCTGTGGACAGAATGCATATATTGGTCCATCAGAAGAACAATAAAGCCTGAACATGACTTGCCCTTGCCAAGAAGAGAACAATTTACATAACTTGTGTTCACAAGGTCTTCAGAAGGACACTTAAAGGCGGCTGATTTTGCACAAGGTACTGGTACAATGTGAATTCCCAGTGAATGGGGCAAAAGTTCAACTTGAAAAGCAGTAATTGGTGCCATGTAGGACTACTATTTTTTTTCCTAGATGGATTCATTTTGCACAAAACCCATTGATAATATTTAAATGTTTGTTGACATCAGAGGATTCAGCAGCAATCCTCATGTCCTACGTGCACCATGCACCATACTTTGCATCCTAAGATTGCAAGTGTACGATAAGGTGAGGTGAAGACCCGGACCCTGACAATGGTAAATGCAGTATAAAACACACACACGCACACGCACACACACACACACACACACACACACACACACACACACACACACACACACACACACACACACACCGTCCCTGAAGGAGGTACAATGCAGCTTTGATACATCTATTCGGGTAGAGCAGCCATGCTCAAAACGTGCAAAACTGCAAATGTAACGCACGTTACAGCTTCATCATTCTTTCTTCCCCATACGACACCCACACGACATCCTTGATGTTAAGTCTGCAACACTACATAGCTTATAGCATGCAAACAGCGAAGTCATGAAACCTGCTCTTAACATGAGGCCGTCATCTCTACTATACTACTGTGTTTTCTTACCACAAGCCACTGCCCGTTTCAGCACCTTGGACAGCTACCGTAAACGCCCGCGCCCGTTATCGTCCCCTCTGATTAATCACGAATGCGCGTAAATACACAGACAACACAGCGACATCGGTCACCGGAGGAGAAGGGGTGGCTGGCTTACCTGGAGAAAAAAAACCGCGCTATAGGAGTCCTGAATCCTTGCAGAGGTGGAAGCCTGGTCCTTCGTGTTCAGTATGTCAACTGGCAGACATAGGAATGCGAGGATTGTTCATTGGCAACGTGAAGAGGCAGACATTCGGTGGACACTTGGTGTGGTAAAGCTCTCTATCTCTATCTCTCCTCTTCTCCAAACGATGCTCAGAAGCACGGGCGCGCCATCTCGGAGCGCCGTGAACGCGCATCGATCCATGACCAATCGTGTGTGAGGAATAAATTACAACCCGTTTTGGAGACATACTGACATTTTGCAGTTCAAATTGTACTGCTATGCACTGCAGTGATATGCTGGTCAACATAGAATAGACTTGCAGTATATTCATATTTTAACAATTCAATCTTCAACAAAGTAGCAAAATATAGCACTGATTTTATTTTCCTTTTTCAGAAAACAGGGCAATAAACTGTTTTGAATATGTAGTCTATGCCAAACCGTGCTGTTAAGGGATATTCAGTGGATAGTAAACTAAGTACATTTACAACATTCTGAGAAACGTGTACAACATATTTCATGTTTATATTACGTTATATTATTATTCCACTACATTTCAGAAAAAAACCCCCGACTAAAATCATATAAAATACAATGCAGTTATGCAGTATTAAACTACCCAACAGTATATAAGATAGAAGTCTATCCACAGGAGCCTGTTACAACATTGAAGTGCTGCTCGTGATAATGCATCCGTAGGCTTTTATTCAATTATATAATAACGTAACACTGACAGAGCTAATTTTGCCTGCATAGTGATTCTTCTGTGCCTACTATAATAATAATAATAGCCTACTTACAGATTTTTAAGGGAAATTTGGAATTTGTTTTAACATTGTGGTATTGCTAGTTTTGTAAAGGAATATACTGATATAAGTGGTCTGAATACTTTCTCCACTGCCGTCCTTAATATAGAATGCATGTGACATAATGTGATATTACTTTCTCTGAGTCAAAACTCTTCTGATGGTGTATCAATGGACACAATCCTGGTGCTCGTGCCAACCTTTGTAGAGAGTCACTATAATTAATGCATGATGTCACTCTCATTAGAGCAGTCTTGACATTATTCTGAATGACTTATTAGTTAATTGCCGCTTTATGTTTCGAAGTCAAGGTTTGTAGCAATAAGGTTTCAGTTTTAACTAAAATATTCATAACACGATAATGAAAAAAAATACTGAGCGACAGTTGTGCCTAATAAACTATTTTTTATGATTTACTGTCTTATTTAAAACTCACAAGAATGAAATGCATGTAGATTAAAAATACAAGTAGAAATTGCTTGCAAAATTAGAACTGAAACTGATCTTGTCAAAATGTCGCTTTGGCTCTAAATGTAAATCAGCCATAAACAAACATCAGGTTCAGAGAGCTGCATATTTTACAGCAATTTCCATGTAACTGACTGCACTGACTGCAAATGTAAGAACATGTTTGAAAACAGCTATGAGCTTCTGTGATTCAATGCATCCAGTGCTGCAGATATAAATAGATAGATACAAAATAGAAAATCTCTTAATTTCCTGCAATCTGTGGCTTTGAGGTATGCAGCAGTCCAGGCGTGAAATATGACAGATGTGCCCCTCCTCCCTATGTACTGTACAGTATGTGTTTGTATGTTTGTCTTATTTTTGTCTTCTGTCTTCCCCTTTGCTCTCTGCAAGATGGACCTAAACATTCAGTCCACTCAGTTCCCCGGTGAGCTGCACCATGTACAACTATCATGAATGAGCTTATAACAGCTCTGTGAAGATAATAGGTTACTAAGCCAAATAGCAAAACATGTTACAGCCTTGGGGATTACTGAGTTAACTGATGTCCATATTTCATCGTATCTTTGCATTATTTTCCTGTTTCCTTATAATCGGTCATGATAATCATCTATTTACGTGCTGTAGCTTTTTTTTTTAAACTGGATGTGCTGCAATTGGGTCACTCCTATCAGGTAGTTTTCTAAAGTCATTAAATGCACCCTTAAAAACACACAACCTAGATTCTGCTTCCATTATTAATACGCCCATCTCAAATCCTAAATTTATTGGGAAATGATTAAGAAAGTTCCTTTTATTCAGCTCAACAACATCAACAGCATAAATGTAAATTAAGTTTTTGACAATTTTCCCTCTGGCTTGACTGGCTGAAGACTGCACTGATTATGTTAATAAATGACTTCAATCTGATTAGTGATTCAGGAAAAGTATCAGGCTGTGCTTCAAGAAACTAATGCAGCATTTGATAGACTGGAAAACGAGGTATGGCTGTCTGCTATAGTCTTCAGCTGATTTAGGTTGTATAGAAGGCAGGGGCTATGTTGTTGACATGAATCATGAATCTGAGCCAAACACTATGACATGCAGGTTCCCCCAGAGTTCAGTTATTAGGCCTCTGTATTGAACCCTTTATATGCTACCTTTAGGCCAAATCCTGTAATTCGGTAAATTACTCTTTTTTAATTTTTATTTTTTGAGAACAGCTTCTCATTTGCAACGGCGACCTGGCCAAGAAAAGCATAAGCGTGCAAGACAACATACAGTTTCACATTCAATTCAATACGATACAAGAATACAGAATACAATAGATTACATAAAGTACAGATTAAGAAGGCAATACAAAATCGGTGCAAAGTGAGGTGTAAGTAAGTCGATGGATATGCAAAAGTGATATGGTGATAACATAAACTCTAAACTCACTTCATCGATGTGACTGGACCACAAGACTAAAACTCAGATTTAGAAATGTTGGTGTTGATGGAATCCGATTTGAGCTTCAGCAGCCACATCTAGGCAATAATTGCATCAGACTAACTTGCATCAGATCTATAAATAGCACATTTTAGAATATTCATGTCTATAGAAGATTTAGAGAAACTTGTTCATGCCTTCATTTCAGCAGTGTGGACTTTGGCAGTGGCCCCTTGTTTGGTTTTCCCAACAGATCCCTGCTTTCAGGGTGCTGCTGCAAGAACCATTTTTACATCTTTACATTGGCTTCCTGTTAGGTATAGAACAGCTTTTAAAGTGCTGGTGTTAGTTTATAAATCACGTAATGGCTTTGGGTCAAAATACATTTCTGATATGCTTGAAGAATGTAGGCTCCTTTGATCTTTAGGAAGCAATCAGCTAGAAGTGCCTTGAGTCAAAACCAAACATCATGTTGGATTTAGCCACTATGCTGCAGACAGAATGAACCAGCTTCTTGATGATCTGGAATACACCCCAATTGTAGCCACTTTCAAATCTAAATTAAAGACTTCCAATTTTTCCTACGCCTTTGATTGATTATATTCTCTGGTGCACTTTTATTTCCCTTATTACATTTGGGGACATTTATTACAGATCAGTTTTATTACTGTACAGTAACTTTTATTTATTTTTCAATCAATATGTTGTGTATTTTTATGAATAAATGTAATTCTATTTCAATACATTTTATCATCAATTTCATTATATTATTAAATGCTGTTTTAGCCTCTGTGTTGGAAAGGTATAATACAAATAAACTTGCCTTGCCTTGTTTTTATATATATTTAATGCTAATGATAGTCAACCATCCATGCATCTCCCTCACCCAGAGTGCTCTCCTGTGTACAGAAGCACAGTTACAGTTTATTATTAACCAGCAGGAACCTTTTCCTTAAAACAATGTTAGGTCAAGTGATTCAATATTTTACTGTATGGCTGGAATCACTAGATCTACCATCTATCTATCTATCTATCTATCTATCTATCTATCTATCTATCTATCTATCTATCTATCTATCTATCTATCTATCAAGTTATTATTTGTCACGTGAACCATATAAAAATAAAATTTTAGTGAAATGAATTTTGTGTGTGTGGTTTTTCATGGGATGAACTCGGTGAACGGTCCCTTTAAGTGGCTTGACGCTCAAAAATAAACTCAAATTCCCACAATGCACCGATCCATTCTTCGTCGTCGAACAAAAACGCGGAAACAAAAGAATTAACGTTTATCAGTTTGTCAAAACAAATAACACCGACCTAGTCGGCATAAAGTGAGCGTAGCTGTAGCTGACAGCTGTCAAAGTTAACATCGTAGCTTCGTTTAACCTATCTAAAAGCTTTACCATGGCTCTGAAAAGAATACAGAAGGTAAGGATTCATCTTATTTGATTTAATGTACAGAAAAGGTTAGGGCGATGCGGAAACGACGTCGCTAAAACGTTACCGTTAGCCAGTCAAGCCTAATAGCATCTGTTTGCTAACCTAACGTGGTTTATTATTGCAACGTACGATTTGTGAATGATTTAACGATAGGTAACGTGAATTAATTCACAAGACGGCTTTTACTGCCAGCAAGTCCGATATTTATGTAGCTAGCTAGCTAACTGTCGATGACACGACTACAAATGAGCCAGTTAGCTAGCTAGCTAAGCAGTTAAACTTAAATTAGCTCATTTTCAGCTAACTGCTAGCTAAAGTTGGCCTAGCAAACGAGCAGAGCGAACGCCCTTCCCTGTACGTTTGTGTTTCTGGCTACTTTTCAATATAATTTTTTTCCCAAAGTCTTAGTCGCTAACGTTAGTTTACAGTTTAGCAGACTGTAAACTTAAGTATTCTGTATTTTAAGCGATGCAAAACGTTAAAGTGCGGCGGAAGCTGTCAAACTATTAACATGTTATTTGTTTATATGTACAGGAGTTACAAGACCTAGAGAAGGACCCTCCAGCCTCATGTTCTGCTGGACCTGTCGGGGAGGACTGTAAGTTTGAAAATACTTGCTGAAGTGTATACAAACCTGTCATTTTATTATTTTTTTTATCCTGTAATCTGTCACTGTGATTGTTATTAATATAGTTGTGCTTTGGGGACTGTGTTGCAGATTGTATGTATATAAAGCCTTTAAACTAAGTCATTTTCTCATGTCATCTTTGTTTCTTTTAGTGTTTCACTGGCAAGCTACCATCACGGGACCGGTGAGCTTTTTCTGGATTAGTTTCCTGGATTTTTTTGAAACAAAGTTTCTTCTGGATCTCTATACAATAGTGTTTTATGTTGACTTTACAGCCCTTTCTATTCTGTATGGAAAGCACAGACTGGCACAGTCTATTCCAGTGTTACTTACTAAAGCCCATGGCATTACTTAGACAATAGGAAAAGGGGAAATACCATACAGCCATAATTTAACCAAATGGAAGTAAAAAAAAAATTAAAAAAAAAAGTCTAAATGTATGGTTGCTCTCTCAATACAAATAGTATTTCATCTTATACAGTACTAGGCATAATTTGACAACAATTTTCCTCTATATTTCAGAATGACAGCCCATATCATGGAGGAGTGTTCTTCCTTTCTGTCCATTTTCCCACTGACTATCCCTTTAAACCACCAAAGGTAAGATTGAGTAGCTCAAAGTACATCACCTTGTTCTAACAGTAATTTGTCACTATTTTCTGAACTATTTTATAGAACAAATGATGAATAAAAAAGGAATCGTTAAATGCAGCCCTACTCACAAGTTCAGAAGGTTATTTTATTTACTGACAAACACCAAGAGGAGAGAACATATTTCCGCAATTCTTAGATCCCTGCACTGGCTTCTGGTTAAATAGAATTGATTTAAAGACCCTACTTATTGTCTAGAAGTCATTAAAGATCTGGGCCCAAAATATATTGCAGATAAGTTTGCTAAGTACAAGTCGGGTAGGTCTCTCAAATCAGCAGGGACTAGTCAGTTAGTGGTGCCCAGAGTTCAAGCCAATTGTGGTGAAACGTTTTTTAGCCATTATGCGGCCCACTGCTGGAATCAGCTCCCCTTAAGGCGGATTTATGGTTGTAAGTAAGCTCTACGCACAGCGGCCTACACCATTTTAAGGAATGTATACTTGTGCGTCGTTGTAGCTTATCTCTTTAAGAGAATAGCAGGGCCAGTATGTGTGTATGCATGGGGAGTGTGTGGTAGAGCAAGCTCCGGAGCGAGTACCGACTCCGGAGATGAAGAAACGAAGTGTCTCACCTGTGCTCTCTGACCACGGTCAGAGAGCTGTAGTAGGAAACGTTAACCCACTCCTTGATTTCATGTTGTTCACGGAGAAGGAGAACCCGAAAATGAGTAGGGGGAAATGCAACGCTACCAAGCCATGACCAAGCGAACCATTCACAGTTGTTGCGGTGTTAGTCGCCGCAATGTGTGGTTACATTTTCTGGAGAGGTGAACGTCAGACTACGGCGTATGCGTACCTGCGGCGTAGATTCAACACAGAACCATAAATCAAGCTTTAGAACTAACACGCCCCAACTGTTACCATTTTTAGAACTAAGTTAATTAAAGACTGTTCTGATTTCAACAGCTTTTAATTAGTCTTGTTTTATGGTACTTTTATTTATTTATTTGGTTTTAAACTTCTCTGCACCTTTTTTTATATATGTGTGTGTCTGTACTTTCATTTATTTCGTTGTATTCTTCTGTTTGTTTGTCTTTGTCTATTAATGCTTTGTTTATTTTCATAGCTTGCCTTTACAACGAAAATCTATCACCCAAACATCAACAGCAATGGTAGCATCTGCCTTGACATCTTGAGGTCACAGTGGTCACCTGCTCTTACCGTATCAAAAGGTGAGTAATATATTAAGTTTGCCTGTACAGTGTATTACATTACAACAGCACTGTGTATGATCTGGTTTGTACCTAAGATTTACTTGACATGCTTAAAGGTTCAGTAGGTAACTTTTATAAAAAACTTGTCATATTTGCTCAAACTGTCCCTATATCCTGACACAGTACATCAGACAGATAATATGTGAAAAAAACAGGTTCCTCTGCCTCCTCCTGGTCAGGCTTTCCGCGGAGTCTTAAAAGGTCTGGGTTCTAGGTCATAAATAATTTTAACCAGGTCTTAATTTTCTTATGTCCATGTAATGCTACCTCTAATGCTCATCAAAATGCTCCCGCAGCACTTTTTTTATTTTTTATTATTCTGTGGTGTCGTCGTAGTTATTTCTTTCGCTGGTCCAAATATAATTTTGCTGTATTACGACTACAAATGAGACCAACATATAACTTACATTGCAGCCAATCAGCTTTCGTGTTATTGGCGCAAGTCCTTTTCAGATTGTACCACAGATATAAAACAGATTTTAGTCTTAAGCTATGGGGAAGTGCAAGTTTAGCGATACTTGGCTTGAAAAACAAACGGAATTTAGGGCTTAGTTGATGTGATAAAGGTCTTAAATTTCATGCATGATAGTCTTAAAAAGGTCTTATATTTGACTTTGTCAAACCTGCAGAAATCCTGCTATTGCTCCTATGGCATTTACAAGATTTTTCACAGGTTATCTGTCTCATGTACTACTGTCAGGAGTATAGTGACCATTTGAGCAAATACCTTTTTAAAGGGTAAATTATGATGTTGGGGCAAAACGTAGCATGGAGAAGAAATGCCAACGATGGGTACGTTGAATTATATCAAACCTAGCAAGACAGTGAATTCATTCTTCCAAATGAATGATTTCTAGCCTCTACAAACACGGGTAACAGGATGTTCAGGGCTGATTGTCCGAAAAAGTAAATTCTGTGTGCATTTTTCACTTTGAAATTGCAGGTTTTTTAATAAATAATTGAAAGAGCAAATGGGGGATGTTCAGATATCTGTGATGACAGTAATGGCTAAAAATACACTTTTTAAATCGTTTTCAGTTTAATTGAAACCTGAGTAAATACTGATTTTCTTCCCCCCCCCAGTTTTATTATCCATATGCTCCTTGCTATGTGACCCAAATCCAGATGATCCGCTAGTCCCAGACATTGCACATATCTACAAATCGGACAGACAAAAGTGAGTACGAAAAATTTGGAATGTGGAAAACTTTTAGCTATTCTTTCAACTCATTCTGGTTTCTCTTCTCTTTAGGTACAACAAAGTAGCCAGAGAATGGACTCAGAGGTATGCAATGTGAGGGACTGGAGTTCAGCAACAATGACGCATCCCTAAACACCTCAAAATATGACAGTACTGTTTCAACTGTTCATCCACACTGGTTCTAGTTGAGGTGTTTTATTCGCTTGAAGCACTTTCTCTACTTGGACTTTACTTGACTTAACTGTTTTTACTGTTTATTTTATTTTCCCCTTAAATTGGCGTCATTATTATAATTATTGGTTGTGGTGAGATGGCCTGATTATACTTTTCTTTTAAGAGATTATATTGTACAACCATACTGAATTTATTTTTCATTATTTTGCATTAAAGACATTAATCAATAACTTGCTAATTGTTTCTTGGCAACACAAATGAGTAATCTGAAATTATGAACCATCTTGTTGTGGCATAACATTGGTTTGATTCAGTATACAGTATATAATATAACCAACAAATCTGCGGTGAGTCTGAGTCTGCCCCTTATTCTACTATTCACATGGCCACTAGGTGGTAGCCTTTACTTTTGCCACCCAAGCCTTTTACATCAGGAGGTTTCTCTCCAGGACAACTTCATATTCATGTTTGTGTTCCATTTAGTTCAGGCCCACTTGCTAAAGTATTCATGTGGATCGTGGTTATAGTTTCATGCTTATGCAATGACATTAAAATGAGAAGAGATGTTCTGTCCATTGAAATTAGAGCACCCATTATCATCACCTCTGCTGGTTGCGTACAGTTGCTGCACACTGGTGAAGCTAGTGTACACAGTAATTGAGCAGCTCGTGTCTACAATAACATGCAACCATCCTGATATTAATGTAAAGACGGGCATACACCTATTTAATTTCTGCAGTGCGATGGTGATGTGACTTAATTAGACTACTTGGTTTAGTGAGGTCTTGTCCTAGTACTACACAAATGTTGGCCTTCAGCTTTTCAACTCTAACTACCTGCCAGAACAAGAATTTGAAATAATTAGGTGACTGCCTTAACCTTAACAGATGTATTTGCAAGTTTAGGTGAAGAGCACAAATGTAAACACTGAACATTTTTAGAAACGCAGTTGTTTTTGTTAAAACTCCAGCTGTCAGATTAAGGACGATACCTGAACATGAATAGGAAGTGAGACTTGCATGAGTTTATTAAAGTAAGAATAACTGATGGTAGAACATCACTGGCCTGGCAGGTTCCTGTTGTGGAGCACACATAACAAATACAGCAGAACAAAATATTAGACGATGAAAAAACACGGAATGTAGCGAATTACCAACACAAACAAGGTACACAGAAATCATACAACTGTAAATTTAACACATTGAAAATGACAACACTGAAAAAGTGCCATTAATTATTTCCTGTCCACAGCATGAGAATAATTCTGGAACTATATTTCTACAGGTCTTGCAAACTTGTTATGGTATACATTACAATACTGACCTCCTGCTTCTGTATTATTTTATTCAGTATCAGCATATGCACAGCATATTTAAATTGTGGCCCCTTTTAATCTGTTTTACTTAATGTAGGCTTGCTCCACACTTGTTTCAATTTGTTCTTCCTGTATTACTTCCCTTTACCCACTCTCAGGATGTATAGTGTTTCCTCTATAAACCAATTACTTGGTTGCATGGGGTGGTGTTATAAAGTGCCAGCCTGACTGAAAATATGACATAGAACATTCATTATTCATATCTAGATGTATCAATGTACTTGTAATCTAATGTTTAGCTCTAATTATGACTTTGTTTGCTACAGTTGGCTATAATGCCTCAAACGTTTCCCTAAAGTGAGACGTAAAAGTTGTGTCCCGACAGAAAAACACAAATTGAATGTAGTGAATTTCTCACAAATACTATAGTTTGGAGACTTCGCAGGAACCCGGAGGAGGAAGATGTTAAAAAAAAGTTTCTGGGAGGAGTCCTGCTTTTTTGCAGTGTGACACGTGAAACTTTCTCGAGGAGTTGGTTGGTATGTTTGCGTGTGCTGTATGACGTTCCGGTAACTCAGCAGACAACCTATAGCTAGTGGACCAGTGTGCTCCTGCCTATTTTTAGAAGTCTGCCTGTAATGGGGAAAACAAAGGGGCTTGAAGAAACTGCAGAGAAAGGTTCTGCGCTGCAATGAGCCCGCCCAACACCGCGAAGTGACGAAATAAAAAAGTTAACAGAAGTTCAACTGCTTTGCTTCAGCTTGACTTAACTTTGATTACAACGCAGTGGCCCCTGGAGAAGATTCTGCGCAGCGCAATGGCGCAGTGCGACACTTTAAGCGGATACTTGCAGCAGTCGGACCAGGGCTCCAACAGCGAGCGCAGTACAGACTCTCCTCTCCCGGGATCAGAGGAGGATCTGAGCGGACTCCATCCTCTGCCAGATCCGGAGTGGACTGAGGAGAGGTTTCGGGTGGACCGAAAGAAGTTGGAAGTCATGTTATTAGGTAAAAGAAAGCCAGCAACTAAGTACAAAGTTAATGAGATGCGTTTTTAACGTATCCTGTCGACGTTTAATCTCATTTAATTGTAGCCTGCCGTAGTTTCCGAGAAGATGCTCACTTTAGCAGCCCTCTGACGGCTCTTTGTTTATGTTGGTCGACTGGTGGGTGGAAAGAAGAAGAGAGAGAGAAAGCACCAGCTGCATGCGGTGGGGCCCCGCGCGCATTTGGTTTTCTAGCATGTAGGCAGTGTTGGGGAGTATGGAACTACATGTAATTAAACTAGCAGTTTAATTACATTTTGCTGTATAGCCTAGCTTGTTAGTACGTTCAACTACTTTCATATAGCGTAGTGATTCGAGTAGCTTAGTTAAATTGGGCTAACAAAGGAATTCTTTTTTATTTTAGCCTTATTGCTTCTCTACTGAGCTCGAACCCACTTTGACCAGCCCCGCATCCCTTTTCTGTTATACTGTCCGCTGAGAAGACATGCGTCAGGCAGGCATCGTGTTTTCTCCACGAGAAGGGCACTCTGGTAGGCACTTTTGCAACAGTTTTTTTTTTTTTTCTCGAACATGTGGGCCTCCCCCTGGGACTCCCCCAGACTCAAAACAACACTTTCTGTAGGCCTACACAATTACTGTTTTGGTAACTTCAAATTTGAGGACTCCTTAGCATTGTCAGGAAACTTGAGCGCGTCACGTGTGTGATCCGGAACGAATCAATTAAGATAATAGACGTCAATTAGCTTTGGGCTTTCAATTAGTGTTAGAAACACGTTTTTAGAAGCAAAAGTAAATTATAGGTTGACCGCTGAAAGAAGTTGCCAAGCTCACAGTCATATGGACGTACTAAAACTAAAGTTTGACCAGAAGGTTGAAGAGGTCAAAGACACGAGACAATAACCATCAATTCTGTGCTTATAGAGGAAGTACCGTACCCTGACCACATGCTGTCGCTACACAAACTCCCGTTGTGTGCATTTAGAAAGAGGCTGCAGTGGCAACAGTTTTAAATTGAACATTACATTTTCATGACAGCCATTGATGCATTCTGCCTCAAAACGTAATACCAGATTCCTTTTTTGGTCAGCTATCTGTTGTACACTATCATATTGACTGTTCCTGCTCTTGTGGGAATACTGTATGTTTTGGTGAAACATTTGAATTGCTGTGTGATCTCTCCTCTAATGACGTGACAGTTCGCAGTTAAACAAGCGATGACAGGCTCATAAAGACGCCAGGCCAGTCTCTTTTGAGAGGTCCCTGGAAAATCTGAGGTTAGCGTCATTCATCACATATTTCTAAACCCAAAAGTGTGAAATATTAGAGCTTATGGTAAATGGGCTGGATTCTTTATCGTTTCCAAGAAGGCAGAGAAGCAGCAAAACAAGACCTTCAGAGGAACATTCATTATCATACTGTAATTAAAACAAGCATGATGCTGCATGCTGATGAGTAAAGCTTTGAATTGTATCACTGTAACTTGGTGAAATCTGTTTGTTCGTAATGTTTAAGTTGTAATTTAAATTTGTGGCTAACTTTTGGAGTAATCCTCAGCGAGCGGATCTTGAAGTAAGTTTATCCTATACACACAGGCGCTTGTACACATACACATGTAGTTCCCTTTTGAGAATGTCCTGGTTGCTTGCCTCGCTGCTCGGTACATTCCTCAAAGCTCCATGTCATCCCTAACTCTTCCAGGAAAACAACTTAACCAGAGGCCGGCCCTACATTTGAGTGTCCCAGACAAACTGTGCGCCACATCCTTAAAGTGTCTGTGTTTGTGCGTCTGTATGTGTTAGGTATAATCTATTTAGTCTACAGGGTCTTTACAGTTGTGTTAGTTTGGTCTCACATCTCTTCCAACATCTTGTTTCACAATTGCTGCATCATGACATCATAGGTGACATTGCAGCTAGTTTGTGAAATAGAAACGGCTGCCGTGTTCCACTGTCTCCAGACTTTCTGGTCAGTTGTAGGTTCAGGTTTAAATACCCCACTATCTCAACTGTGAAACTACTTTAACCTTTGGCATCTGGCCTTGATGAAGAATCCAGGATGTTTTATTGCGTTGTATGTTGCTTCACAGTCTTAGCGTCTGTTGAGTTTTGCACATAATGCACCAATGACTACAAAAAGCTACCGTCATAATCTAGATTTGTTTCAGCTCACTGGATCAGAGATTATAGCCATAGGTCTAAATTCAATCCCAATAGCTCTTTTAGTCTCATCCAGTTGGATCAGAGCTCTAACATCTGGCTGTGTTTTGATTGGATAAGCTGGAGACTTTGACGTGGTACATCATGTTCTGAATGCCGGAATCTGGACTAATGAAATAATTTTATGGGAACTCCAGTATATTTTTATTCAGTGTTTTATTGTCTGTGACAGTGTCTCTGGCTTCTCTTTCCTGGAAAATTAAGAGCGCTTGACCCTCGGCAAAGAGCCACGGGTCGATTCATGCTGCGATTACTTCCCAAACAACAATAGCTCCGCATCTCAACCTTTTTCCCAGATCCGGGTTATGTTTCTGCACTAGTTTGCATTTTTGGTAGGCTGAATGGCCATCTGGTTCAGCAACAACCACCCCTCTTTTGAATTATTATGTCAGAGGTTAATTTTTAAGTAAACTGCTGTGAGGTACACTTGCTTTTGTACAGTATGGCCAAACATTAATGTACTCTCTTGCATATGGATAACACATTCTGCTCTACACCTACATACAAGCTTTTGAGTGATTTTATTGCTAAAGTGATAAATACATGAGTAGATAAAATACACATAATAGGGACACATTGTATATCAAATAAACATTAATATGAAATGGAACCAGGACATGTCAAGTTGGACTGCAATTGACGATTATTTTAATCTTCCAGTTCTTTTATTGATTAATCAAATAACTGGTTTACTGGTTTAAATTAATAATATAAATAAAACAGAAAATCTTCACATTGGAAAAGGTGAAACCACATATTTGGCATTTCTGTTTAAGAAATCATTAACAATTCATTTATTATCAAAATATTCTTTAATTTTCTGTTGATCAACTAATCGATTAATGGACTAATGGTTGCAGCTAATCTAATAAAAAAAAAAACATAATAGGAAAAAAGTTACTACAGCATCAAGATGTTTAGGATTAAATAGTGTTTTATGTATGGATTCAGTTTGATCGATGCTGTTCCAATTTAATTTGCTTTCAGAATATTGATCAAATCTATTTATGTGGTGCCCATTGTACTCAACTAATGATTGGCTGATCAATGCCTGCATACTTGAATCAATAACATTTGCTTTGCTGTCTCAGTGTTGACATTGTTTAGATGAGAAGATAGGGCCTAACTAATTGGTATGAATAGGGATTATGGTGTGATGCAGGTAAACAGTAGTCTGGCTATCACCAGACCAAGCTCAATCTTTTAAAGTGCCCATATTATGAAAAAAAAACACTTTTTTTTCTGGGATTTGGGGTGTTCTTTTATGTCTCTGGTGCTTCCACACGCATACAAACTTTGAAAAAAAATCCATCCATGCTGTTTTGAGTGAGATACGGTGCCTTCAGTCTACGGGTGAGCTGTTCAAAATCGGCACGGCTTGTGACGTCACAAGCCGAAACAAGCTGGCTAACCGCAACCATTAGCTCGTAGCGTTAGCATGCTAATGCTAGCATGATACCTCGTTCTCAATAGCAAAGCACTCCTACAACACACACAAGTTAACCATAATCTACAGAAGAACTACTTACATGTGTCATTTAGAAGTCTCCCAGCTAATCCTGCCTTGTAACTGACCGAAGTTGGAGAAACAGCCTTTCTTTTACTGTCTATGGAGCTAGCTAGCTGACATGATCTACATCTGAGCTACTGCGCATGTGCGAGTGCAATCAAAGATAGATAGAAGAAAAGAGGTCTCACTCTGTAGCTAAAACAGAGACCAGGTGAAAAGAGGATCTGCAGCAGTGAGAGAGAGCTGTGCAGTACAACAAAAATATGGTGTTTTTTGAAAATTAAACCATGTAAACCTATTCTGGTACAACCTTAAAATACAATTATGAACCTGAAAATGAGCATAATATGGGCGCTTTAAGATTGAACATTAGTCTGGGGAGTCTGCTCTGTATTTTCTCTTCACAAGAGGTGTGATCAACGGACATAGTTCAAATGACTCTGTACGCAATTGGATAGTCCTTCAACCAATCGGACCAACGATCTGGGTACGTAGAAGCGACAGCGGCATCAACGGGTTGCTGCGCTTCGGTGGCCGAATATAAACAAGAAGCTGCTTGGTCGCTTCTCTATCGTCATCGTGTTAAACCCGCCAATAGCACGCCATGTGGATAAGCCAGTTTGTGATTGGTCCCTGCAAATTTGTAATGGAAGCAGGATAGATAAACGTACAGGTTTCCAGCCTGAGCTGCAGGGCAAAATCAAATTGCCGGCAGATCGGGCTGGGTTTACCCAGTCTAGGTAAACGAGTGCAAATGAGCCTGAAACATGTTTGCCAGTTAACATGCTTTTGTTGTGGACCTCTTGGCTTGGAGTTCGGTAAATTAGGTTTTACAATGAATTACAGAGGTGACCTACTACTGTAGGGCAATTAAGTTGCTCCACTGATGACAGATGCTCACAGATTTTGTGTGGTGTGTTGCCTCATAGAGGTGTGACATTGCTGTGAATTCTCTGTACTCCATCTTTCTCTCTCTGGCTGTTTATATACAATCTTTAGAAAGGTTTTAGGAAGTTGTCACATATTTACCAACCAAAGCGCATTTTAAAATGCCCCAACCAAGGACAGAAAACAAAATGCATAAATGAAAATTGTATTTATGGATACAGTTTTGATTTACACATTTTATATGCATGTCTAAAATAGTTATTTAGTAGTAGTAATAGTAATTTACAGTATAAATATTCATTGCTGCTTTTTTATTTGATGTTCTTTGTATCTTTTTACCAATTTATATTTGTTTTTATATTTCATCTATCTCAGCCTCAGCATTTTGTT